>NW_026111328.1:0-72500 GCF_024679095.1 Eriocheir sinensis | reverse complement strand
CGAGTTTACATTATTTTATGTGTATTTTGTACACATTTTTTTTATACGTATTTACTTCATTTTATGTGTATTTTGTATATATATCTTTATAGAAATCTGCGTTATTTTATGTGTTTTCGTATATATATTTTGAAAGAAATTTACATTGTTTTATATGTATTTTGCAAATCTATTTCAATACAAATTTACCTTATTGTGTGTGCATTTCGTATATATTTATTTTAATACAAATTCAAATATTTTATGTGTGTTTTGGTATATATATTTTTATAAAAAATGCGTTATTTTATGGGTATTTTGCATCTTTATTTTCATGCAAATTTATATTATTTTATTAATATTCTGAGTATTTATTTTGATACGATTTTACATTATTCTATTTGTGTTTTGTATATATTTTTTTATACATATTTACATTATTTAATGTGTATTTTGTATATATACTTCATACAATTTTACGTTATTTTAAATGTATTTTTTTATATATTTTCTTTCAAACTTACATTATTTTATGTGTATTTTGTATATGTATTACAATACAAATTTGCCTAATTTTATGTGTATTTTGCATATCTATTTTCAAACAAATTTAAATAATTTTTGTGTGTTTTTATATATATTTTTATACAAATTTTAGTTATTTTATTTGTTTTTTCTATACATATTTTCCTACAAATATACATTCTTTTAATGGAATTTTATCTATTTATTCTGATACGAATCTACTTTATTTTATGTGTATTTTGTATATATATTTTTCTACGTATTTACATTATTTTATGTGTATTTTGTATATATATTTTCATAAAAATTTACTTAATTTTATTGTGTGTATTCGTATATAATTTGATACAAATTTTATACAAATTCAATTATTTTATATGTATTTGTATATATATTTTCATACAAATCTACATTATTTTATGTGCATTTTTGCATATATTTCATTACAAATTTACCTTATTTTATGTTTATTTTGAATATTTATTTCCTTCAATTTTAAATTATTTTATGTGTATATATATATTTGTATTTAGGTTATTTTATGTGTATTTTCTATATATATTTTCATCAAAAATTACATTATTTTATTGGTATTTTGTTAGTTTAATTCGATACGAATTCAAATTAAGCTTATTTTGTATGTATTTTGTATATCTATTTTCAAACAAATTTAATTACTTTTGTGTATCTTTGTGTATTGTTTTATATAAATTTACCTTATTTTATGTGCATTTTGTATATTTATAAATTTGTATCAAAATAAATATACAAAAGGCACATACACTAAAGAAAATTTGAGTTGAAATAGATATGCGAAATACACATAAATAATTTATATTTGTATCAAAATATATATACGAATACACATAAAATAGAGTAATTTTCTATGAAAATATATATTAAAAATATATATAAAATTATGTAAATAAGTATAAAAAAAAAAATATATATATATATATATATATATATATATATATATATATATATATATATATATATATATATATATATAGATATATATATATATATATATTTATATATATATATATATATATATATATATATATATATATATATATATATATATATATATATATATCAAATACACCTAAAATAATGAAAATTCGTATCAAAATCAATAAACAAAATTCCGATAAAAGAACGTACAAATTTACATTATTTTATGTGTATTTTGTACATGTATTTAAATACAAATTTAACTAATTATATGTGTATTTTGTATATCTATTTTCATACAAACTGAAATTTATTTTTTTGTTTTTTGTATATATTTTTATTCAAATTTTCGTAATTTTATGTGTATTTTGTATATTTATTTTCCTTCAAATATAAGTTCTTTTATCGGAATATTGTTTATTTATTTGATACGAATTTTCATTTTTTTAGGTGTATTTGATATATATATTTTTATACTTATTTACATAATTTTATATGTATTTTGAATGTATATTTTCATAGAAATTTACTCTATATGTATATACAAAAAAAAAACAAAAATAATTTAAATTTGTATGAAAATAAATATACAAAATACACATAAAATTAGGTAAATTTGTATTTAAATACATATACAAAATACACTTAAAATAATGTAAATTTGAATGAAATTATATAAACAAATACACTTAAAATAACGTTAATTTGTATAAAATATATATAAAAAAACACATTAAATAATGAAAATATGTATAAAAAAATATATACAAAACACAAATAGTATAATATAAAATCATATCAAAATATATACACAGAATATTAATAAAATAATGTACATTTGTATGAAAACTAAGATGCAAAATACCTATAAAATAACGCATTTTTTTATAAAATTATATATACCAAAATACACATAAAATATTTGAATTTGTATTAAAATAAATATACAAAATGCACATACAATAATGTAAAGTTGTATTGAAATAGATATGCAAAATACATATAAAACAATGTAAATTTGTTTCAAAATATATATACGAATACACATAAAATAACGTAGATTTCTATAAATATATATATATATATATATATATATATATATATATATATATATATATATATATATATATATATATATATATATATATATATATATATATATATATATATATATATACAAAATACAAATAAAATTAAGTAAATACCAATCAAACATGTATACAAAATACACATAAAATAATGTAAATTCGTATAAATAAAAATAAACAAAATACCAATAAGAGAATGTGTATTTGTATAAATATAAATATACAAAATGCACATAAAATAACGTAAATTTGTATAAAACTATATTCAAAAATACACAGAAGTAATTAAATTTGTATGAAAATAGATATATTTATACAAATACACGTTCTTTTATTGGTATTTTGTTTATTTATTTTGATACTAATTTACATTATTTTATGTGTATTTTGTATACATTTTTTATACGTATTTACTTAATTTTATGTGTATTTTGTATATATATTTTTATAGAAATCTACCTCATTTCATGTGTATTCGTATATATATTTTGAAACAACTTTACATTGTTGATATGTATTTTGCAGATCTATTTTTGTGTATTCTGTATTTATTTTTGTTATACATAGAATAATGTAGAATCGTATCAAAATAAGTACAAAGAATATCAATAAAATAATTTAAATTTGTATGAAAATAAAGATGCAAAATACCAATAAAATAAAGCATATTTTTTTTTAAAAATACATATACAAAAATACACATAGAATAATTAAATTTGTATTAAAATTAATATACAAAATGCACTTACAATAAGGTTCTATTTTTATACGTATATGTGTATTTTGTATATATATATTTATACAAATACACATTCTGTTATTGGTATTTTGTTTATTTATTTTGATACTAATTTACATTATTTTATGTGTATTTTGTATAATTTTTTTATACGTATTTACTTAATTTTATGTGTATTTTGTATATATATTTTTATAGAAATCTACCTTATTTCATGTGTATTCGTATATATATTTTGAAACAAATTTATATTGTTTATATGTATTTTGCATATCTATTTTTGTGTATTCTGTATTTATTTTAGTTATACATAGAATAATGTAAAATCGTATGAAAATAAGTACACAGAATATCAATAAAATAATTTAAATTTGTGTGAAAATAAAGATGCAAAATACCCATAAAATAAAGCATTTTTTTAAATACATATACAAAAATACACATAGAATAATTAAATTTGTATTAAAATTGATATACAAAATGCACATACAATAAGGTAAGTTTGTATTGAAAAAAAACGCATAAATACACATAAAACAGTGTAAATTTGTTTCAAAATATATATAAGAATGCACATAAAACAACGTTGATTTCTAGAGGAATATATATTCAAAATACACATTAAATACTGTAAATTCGCGTCAAAATAAATAAACAAAATATCAATAAAAGGATGTGTATTTGTATGAAAATAGATAAATAAAATACACATAAAATAACCTAAATTTGTATCAAACTATATACAAAAATACACAAAAATATTTTAAATTTGTATGAAAATAAATATACAAAATACACATAAAATTAGGTAAATTTGTATTGAAATACATATACAAAATACACATAAAATAATGTAAATTTAAATGAAAAGACATAAACAAATACACTTAAAATAACGTAAATTTGTATAAAAAAATATATACAAAACACAAATAGAATAATGTAAAATCGTATCAAAATAAATAAACAGAATATTAATAAAAATAATATAAATTTGTATGAAAATAAAGAGGCAAAATACCCATAAAATAACGCATTTTTTTATTTATAAAAATATATATACCAAAATACACATAAAAAAATTAAATTTGAATTAAAATAAATATATAAAAAACACATACAATAAGGTAAATTTGTATTGAAATAGATATGCAAAATACATATAAAACAATGTAAATTTATTTGAAAATATATATACGAATACACATAAAATAACGTAGATTTCTATAAAAATATATATACAAAATACACATAAAATGAGGTAAATACGTATAAAAAAATGTATACAAAATACACATAAAATAATGTAAATTCGTATCAAAATAAATACCCAAAATACCAATAAAAGAATGTGTATTTGTATAAGTATAAATATATAAAATACACATAAAATAACGTATATTTATATAAAACTATATACAAAAATACTCAGAAGTATTTTAATTTGTATGAAAATAGATATACAAAATAAGGTAAATTCGTTTCAAATTAAATAAACAAAATTCAGATAAAATAACGTATATTTGTAGAAAAATTATATATACAAAATACGGATAAAATAACGAAAATTTGTTTGAAAGTATATAAAAAAATAAACAAAAATAATTTCAATTTGTATGAAAATATATATACAAAATACACATGTATTTTGTATATGTATTTTCACACAAATTTAGTTACTTTTGTGTATTTTTGCATATAGTTTTATATAAATTTACGTTATTTTATTTGTATTTTGTATATTTATATTTATACTATACACATTCTTTTATTAGTATTTTGTTTATTTATTTTGATACGAGTTTACATTATTTTATGTTTATTTTGTATACCTTTTTTTATACGTATTTACTTCATTTTATGTGTATTTTGTATATTTATTTTCATAGAAATCTACGTTATTTTATGTGTATTCGTATATATATTTTGAAAATAATTTTCATGGTTTTATATGTATTTTGCATACCTATTTCAATACAAATTTACCTTATTGTATGTGCATTTTGTATATATATTTTAATACAAATTCAAATATTTTATGTGTGTCTTGGTATAAATATTTTTATAAAAAATGCGTTATTTTATGGGTATTTTGCATCTTAATTTTCATAGAAATTTACATTATTTTATTAATATTTTGTGTATTTATTTTCATACGATTTTATATTATTCTATTTGTGTTTTGTGTATATTTTTTTTATACATATTTACATTATTTTATGTGAATTTTGTAAATGTATTTCAAAACAAATTTATCTAATTTTATGTGTATTTTGTATATTTATTTTCATACAAATTAAAAAAAAAAATTGTATTTTTGTATATATTTTTATACAAATTTAGGTGATTTTATGTGTATATTGTATATCTATTTTCATACAAATACACATTCTTTTATTGATATTTTGTTTATTTATTTTGACGCGAATTTACATTATTTAATGTTTATTTTATATATATATATATATATATATATATATATATATATATATATATATATATATATATATATATATATATATATATAAATATATATATATATATATATATATATATATATATATATATATATATATATATATATATATATATATCTATATATATATATATTTTTTTTTTTTTATACGTGTTTACATCATTTGATGTGTATTTTTTTGAAACAAATTTACATTGTTTTATATGTATTTTGCATATCTATTTCAATACAAATTTACCTTATAGTATGTGCATTTTTTATATTTATTTTAATACAAATTTTAATATTTTATGTGTATTTTGGTATATATATTTTTATAAAAAAATCGTTATTTTATTGCTATTTTGCATCTTTATTTTCATACAAATTTACATTATTTTATTAATATTCTGTATATTTATTTTTGATATGATTTTACATTATTCTATTTGTGTTTTGTATATATTTTTTTATACATATTTACATTATTTAATGTGTATTTTGTATATATATTTGATACAAATTTACGTTATTTTAAGTGTATATGTTTATATATTTTCATTCAAATTTCCATTATTTTATGTGTATTTTGTATATGTATATCAATAGAAATTTACCTAATTTTATGTATATTTTGTATATTTATTTTCATACAAATTCAAATTATTTTTGTGTATTTTTTATATAGTTTTATTCAAACGTAGGTTATTTTATGAGTATTTTGTATATCTATTTTCATACAAATACACATTCTTTTATTGATATTTTGTTTATTTATTTTGACGAGAATTTAAATTATTTAATGTGTATTTTGTATATATATTTTTTTATACGTATTTACATCATTTCATGTGTATTTTGTATATATATTTCTATAGAAATCTACGTTATTTTATATGTATTCTTATATAGATTTTTAAACAAATTTACAATTTTATGTGCATTTTGTATATTTTTTCAATACAAATTTACCTTATTGTACGTGCATTTTGTATATTAATTTTAATACAAATTTCATTATCCTATGTGTATTCTTGTATATGTATTTTTAAAACAATATGCTTTATTTTATGGTTATTTTGCATCTTTATTTTCATACAAAATTACATTATTTTATTGATATTCTGTGTATTTATTTTGATACGATTTTACATTATTCTATGTATATTTTGTATATCTATTTTATACAAATGTACATTATTTTATATGAATTTGTTTTCATTTCATACAAATTTACATTATTTTATGTGTATTTTGTACATGTATTTAAATACAAATTTAAATAATTATATGAGTATTTTGTATATCTATTTTCATACAAATTGAAATTTATTTTTTTGTTTTTTTGTATATATTTTTATTCAAATTTTCGTAATTTTATGTGTATTTTGTACATTTATTTTCCTACATATATACGTTCTTTTATCGGAATTTTGTTTATTTATTTTGATACGAATTTTCATTTTTTTAGGTGTATTTGATATATATATTTTTATACTTATTTACATAATTTTATATGTATTTTAAATATATATTTTCATAGAAATTTACTCTATATGTTTATACAAAAAAACACAAAAAATAATTTAAATTTGTATGAAAATAAATATACAAAATACACATAAAATTAGGTAAATTTGTATTTAAATACATATACAAAATACACTTAAAATAATGTAAATTTGAATGAAATTATGTGTATTTGTATATATATTTTCATATAAATTTACATTATTGTATGTGAATTTTGAACATATATTTTATTACAAATCTACCTTATTTTATGTTTATTTTGTATGTGTACACATACAAAATAAACATAAAATAAGGTAAATTTGTAATAAAATATATGTACAAAATACACATAAAATAATGTAAATTTATATGAAAATATATATACAAATACACATAAAATACCATGAATTTGTATAAAAATATATATTCAAAATAAATATTAAATAATGTAAAAGCGTATAAAAATATATATACAAAGTACATATAAAATGAAAATTAAGATGCAAAATACCTATAAAATAACGCATTTTTTATAAAATTATTGACACCAAAATACACATAAAATATTTGAACTTGTATTAAAATAAATATACAAAATGCACATTCAATAAGGTAAATTTGTATTGAAATAGATATGCAAAATACATATAAAATAATGTGAAGTTGTTTCAAAATATATATACGAAGACACATAAAATAACGTAGATTTCTATAAAAATACATATACAAAATACATATAAAATTAAGTAAATACGTATAAAAAAATGTATACAAAATACACATAAAATAATGTAAATTCGTATAAATGTAAATAAACAATATACCAATAAAATAATGTATTTGTGTAAATATAAATATACAAAATGCACATAAAATAACGTAAATTTATATAAAACTATATACATAAAATAACGCAAATTTCTATAAAAATATAAGTACAAAAATGAACATTAAATAAATTTGCATAAAAATTTATATACAAAACACACATTACATAATGTAAATGAGTATAAAAATATGTATACAAAATACCTATGAAATAATCTAAATTCGCATCGAATTAAATTAAGAAATACCAATAAAATAATGTAATTTTGGATGAAAAAATATACACAAAATACAGATAACATAACCTAAATACAAATACAAATATACACATAAAATGGTTTAAAATTGAATAAAATAAATATACAAAATAAACATAAAATAACGTAAATTTGTAATGAAATATATGAAAAAATACACATAAAATAATATAAATTTGTATGAAAATATATATACAAATACACATTAAATAACATGAATTTGTATAAAATTTGTATCAAAATATATACTTATACACACAATAAAATAACGTAATTTTTTTATGAAAATGTATATACAAAATACACATAAAATAATTTAAATACGTAGAAACATATATATACAAAAACCACATAAAATAATGTAAATATGTATAAAAAAATATATACAAAAAACACATAGAATAATGTTAAATCGTATCAAAATAAATAAAGAGAATATCAATAAAATAATGTAAATTTGTATGAAAATAAAGATGCAAAATATCAATATAATAACGCTTATTTGCATAAAAATATATATACAAAAATACATATAAAATAATTAAATTTGTATTAAAATAAATATACAAAATGCACGTACAATAAAGTAAATTTGTATTGAAATAGATATGCAAAATACACATTAATAATGTAAATTTGTATCAAAATATATATACGAATACTCATAAAATAGAGTAAATTTCTATGAAAATATACATACAAAAAAGATAAACAAAATGCACATATAACTAGTTAAATTTGTATTTAAATACATGTACAAAAAACACATAAAATAATGTAGATTTGTATGAAATGAACACAAATACATTTTATATAAAATATATATACAAAATACACATAGAATAATGTAAAATCATATCAAAATAAATACACAAAAATCAATAAAATAATGTAAATTTGTATGAAAATAAAGATGCAAAATACCCATAAAATAAAGCATATTTTTATAAAAATACATATACAAAAATACACATAGATTAATCAAATTTGTATTAAAATTAATATACAAAATGCACATACAATAAGGTAAATTTGTATTGAAAAAATATGCAAAATACACATAAAACAATGTAAATTTGTTTCAAAATATATATACGAATACACATAAAATAACGCAGATTTCTATAGAAATATTTATACAAAATACACTTGAAATAATGTAAATACGTATAAAAATATAAATACAAAATACACATTAAATAATGTTAATTCGTGTCAAAATAAATAAACAAAATATCATGAAAAGAATGTGTATTTGTGTGAAAATAGATATACAAAATACACATAAAATAACCTAAATTTGTATAAAACTATAAACAAAAATACACAAAAATAATTTAAACTTGTATGAAAATAAATATACAAAAAACATTTAAAATTAGGTAAATTTGTATTGAAATACATATACAAAATACACATAAAATAATGTAAATTTGAAAGAAAATATATAAACATATAGACTTAAAATAACGTAAATTTGTATCAAATATATATACAAAAAACACATTAAATAATGTAAATATGTATAAAAAAATATATACAAAACACAAATAAAATAATGTAAGATCGTATAAAAATAAATACAGAAAATATTAACAAAATAATGTAAATTTGTATGAAAATTAAGATGCAAAATACCCATAAAATAACGCATTTTTTTTTAATATATATACGAAAAAACAAAATATTTGATTTTGTATTAAAATAAATAGATTTACAAAATACACATAAAATAAGCTAAATTTGAATTCAAATATATATACAAAATACATAAAATAATATAAATTTGTATCAAAATACTTATACAAATACACATATAATAACGTAAATTTGTATAAAAATATATAAACAAAATACACATTAAATAATGTAAATACGTATAAAAAATGTACAAAATACACAAATAATCATGTAATTCGTATCAAAATAAATAGACAAAATACCAATAAAATAATGTAAATTTCTATGAGAAAACATATACAAAATACACATAAATAACGCAAATATCAATAAAAATATATATAATATAATATATTTTTATACATATTTAAAATATTTAATGTATATTTTTTATATATATATATATATATATATATATATATATATATATATATATATATATATATATATATATATATATATATATATATATATATATATATATATATATATATATATATATATATATATATATATATATATATATATTATCCAAATTTACGTTATTTTATATGTATTTGTTTATATATTTTCATACAAATTTACATTATTTTATGTGAGTTTTGTACATGTATTTCAATACAAATTTGCCTAACTTTATGTGTATTTTGCATATCTATTTTCAAACAAATTTAAATTATTTTTGTGTATTTTTGAAAATATTTTTATACAAATTTTAGTTATTTTATTTGTTTTTTGTATAGATATTTTCCTACAAATATACATTCTTTTATTGGAATTTTGAGTATTTAATTTTTTACGAATTTACATTATTTTATGTGTATTTTGTATATATATTTATCTACGTATTTAAATTATTTTATGTGTATTTTATATATATATATATATATATATATATATATATATATATATATATATATATATATATATATATATATATATATATATATATATATATATATATATATATATTTTCATAAAAATTTACGTTATTTTATTGTGTATTCGTATATACTTTGAAACAAATTTTATACAAATTCATGTTATTTTATGTGTATTTGTATATATATTTTCATACAAATTTATATTATTTTATGTGTATTCTTACATATATTTTATTACAAATTTACCTTATTTTATGTTTATTTTGTATATTTATTTCATTCTATTTTAAAATATTTAATGTGTATATTTGTATTTGTATTTAGGTTATTTTATGTGTGTTTTCTATATATATTTTCATCCAAAATTACATTATTTTATTGTTATTTTCTTAATTTAACTCGATACGAATTTACATTATTTCTTAGGTATTTTGTATACATATTTTTATACTCATTTACATTATCTAATGTGTGTTTTGTATATATTTTTTTATGCAAACTAATTTTATGTGCATTTTTGTACATATATTTTTATAGAAACTTAAAACGTTATTTTATGTGTATTTTGTATATGTTTTCGCATACAAATTTAAATTATTTAATTAATTTTTTGTTTATTTATTTTGATACGAATGACTTGATTATTTGTGTATTTTGTAAATATTTTTTATACGTATTTATATTACTTAATGTGTATTTTGTTTATATATTTTTTTTACAAATTTACGTTATTATATGTGTATTTGTTAAAAATATTTTGAAACAAATTTACTTTATTTTATGTATTTTGTATATATATTTCAATTCAAATTTAGCTTATTTTGTGTGTATTTTGTATATCTATTTTCATACAAATTAAATTACTTCTGTGTATTTTTGTATATAGTTTTATACAAATTTACGTTATTTTATGTGCATTTTGTATATTTATATTTATACAAATACACACTCTCTTATTGGTATTTTGTTTATTTATATTTATACGAATTTACATTATTTTATGTGTATTTTGTATACATTTTTGATTCGTATTTACTTAATTTTATTTGTATTTTGTATATATATATATTTATAGAAATCTACGTTATTTTATGTGTATTCGTATATATATTTTGAAACAAACTTACATTGTTTTATATGTATTTTGCATATCTATTTCAATACAAATTTACCTTATTGTATTTGCATTTTGTATATTTATTTTAATACAAATTAAAATATTTTATGTGTATTTTGGTATATATAATTTTATAAAAAATGCGTTATTTTATAGGTACTTTGCATCTTAGTTTTCATACAAATGTACATTATTTTATTAATATTCTGTGTATATATTTTCATACGATTTTATATTATACTATTTGTGTTTTGTATATATTTTTTTATTCATATTTTCATTATTTAATGTGTATTTTTTATATATATTTTATACAAATTAACGTTATTTTAAGTGTATTTGTTTATATAATTTCATTCAAATTTACATTATTTTAAGTGTATTTTGTATATGTATTTAAATACAAATTTACCTAATTTTATGTGTATTTTGTATATTTATTTTCATACAAATTTAAATTATTTTTGTGTTTTTTTGTATAAACATATAGAGTAAATTTCTATGATAATATATATTCAAAATACATATAAAATTATGTAAATAAGTATAAAAATATATATATCAAATACACCTAAAAAAAAAAAAATCGTATCATAATAAATAAACAAAATTCCGATAAAAGAACGTATATTTGTAGGAACATAAATATACAAAGTACACATAAAACTACGAAAATTTGAATAAAAATATATACCAAAAAAACAAAAAAAAAAAATTTTCAATTTGTATGAAAATAGATATACAAAATACACATATAATTAGTTAAATTTGTTTTTAAATACATGTATAAATAAAGCATATTTTTTTAAAAATACATATACAAAAATACACATAGAAAAATTAAATGTGTATTAAAATTAATATACAAAATGCACGTACAATAAGGTAAATTTGTATTGAAAAAATATACAAAATGCACATAAAAGTGTAAATTTGTTTAAAAATCTATATAAGAAGACACATAAAATAACGTAGATTTCTATTGAAATATATATATACAAAATACACATGAAATGATGTAAATACGTATAAAATATATATATATATATATATATATATATATATATATATATATATATATATATATATATATATATATATATATATATATATATATATATATATATATATATATATATATATATATATATATATATATACAAAATACACATTAAATAATTTAAATTCTCGTCAAAATAAATAAACAAAATATCAATAAAAGAATGTGTATTTGTATGAAAATAGATATACAAAATACTCATAAAATAACGTAAGTTTGTATAAAACTACATAAAAAATACACAAAAATAATTTAAATTTGTATGAAAATAAATATACAAAATACACATAAAATTAGGTAAATTTGGATTGAAATACATATACAAAATACACAGAAAATAATGGAAATTTGAATGAAAATATATAAACATATACACTTAAAATAACGTAAATTTGTATCAAATATATATGCAAAATACACATTAAATAATGTAAATATGTATAAAAAAATATATACAAAACACAAATAGAATAATGTAAAATCGTATCAACAATAAATACACAGAATATTAATAAAATAATGTAAATTTTTATGAAAATAAAGATGCAAAATAGCCATAAAATAACGCATTTTTTATAAAAATATATATACCAAAATACACATAAAATATTAAAATTTGTATTAAAATAAATATAAAAAATGCACATACTATAAGGTAAATTTGTATTGAAATAGATATGCAAAATACATATAAAACAATGTAAATTTGTTTCAAAACATATATACGAATACACATAAAATAACGTAGATTTCTATAAAAATATATAAAAAATACACATAAAATGAAGTAAATACGTATAAAAAAATGAATACAAAATATACATAAAAATCGTATCAAAATAAATAAACAAAATACCAGTAAAAGAATGTGTATTTGTATAAATATAAATTTACAAAATACACATAAAATATCGTAAATTTGTATAAAACTATATACAAAAATACACAGAAGTAACTAGATTTGTATGAAAATATATATACAAAACACAGCTAAAATAAGCTGAATTTTAATTGAAATGTACATCCAAAATACATAAAATAATGTAAATCTGTATCAAAATATTTATACACATACATATAATAACGTAGATTTGTTTAAAAATATATAAAAAAATACACATTAAGTAATGTAAATACGTATAAAAAATATGTACAAAATACACATATAATCATGTAATTCGTATCAAAATAAATAAACAAAATAGCAATAAAATAATGTAAATTTGTATGAGAAAACATATACAAATAACGCATATTTCTATAAAAATATATGTACATAAATGCACATAAAATAAAGTAAATTTGCAAAAAAATATATATACAAAAGACACACTAAATAATGTAAATGCGTACATAAAATAACCTAAATTTGTATAAAACTATATACAAAAATACACAAAAATAATTTAAATTTGTTTCAAAAGAAATATACAAAATACACATAAAATTAGGTAAATTTGTATAGAAATACATATACAAAATACACATCAAATAATGTAAATTTGAATAAAAATATATAAACAAATACACTTAAAATAACGTAAATTTGTATAAAATATATATGCAAGATGTACATTATATAATGTAAATGTGTATAAAATATATATATATATATATATATATATATATATATATATATATATATATATATATATATATATATATATATATATATATATATATATATATATATATATATATATATATATATATATATATATATATATATATATATATATATATACAAAAACAAAGAAAATAATGTAAAATCGTATCAAAATAAATACACAGAATATCAATAAAATAATGTAAATTTGTATGAATATAAAGATGCAAAATTCCCATAAATTATCGCATTTTTTATAAAAATATATTTACCAAAATACACATAAAATATTTAAATTTGTATTGAAATAAATATACAAAATGCATATACAGTAAGGTAAATTTGTATTGAAAGAGATATTCAAAAATACATATAAAACAGTGTAAATTTGTTTCAAAATATATATACGAATACACATAAAATAAAGTAGATTTTTATAGAAATATATATACAAAATACATATGAAATTATGTAAATAAGTATAAAAATATATATACAAAATACATATCAAATAATGTAAATTCGTGTAAAAATAAATAAACAAAATATCATGAAAAGAATGTGTATTTGTATGAAAATAGATAATAGATAAAAAATTTGTATAAAATATATATGCAAGATACACATTAAATAATGTAAATATGTATAAAAAAGTATATACAAAAAACAAATATAATAATGTAACATCGTATCAAAATAAATACACCGAATATTAATAAAATAATGTAAATTTGTATGAAAATAAAGATGCAAAATTCCCATATAATAGCGCATTTCTTATAAAAATATATATACCAAAATACACATAAAATATTTAAATTTGCATTGAAATAAATATACAAAATGCACATACAATAAGGTAAATTTGTATTGAAAGAGATATGCAAAAATACATATTAAACAATGTAAATTTGTTTCAAAATATATATACGTTTACAAATATAAAAACGTAGATTTCTATAAAAATATATATAAAAAATACACATAAAATTAAGTAAATACGTATAAAAAAAATGTATACAAAATACACATAAAATAATGTAATTTCGAATTAAAACAAATATAAATTTGAATGAAAATATATTAACAAATACACTTAAAATAACGTAAATTTGTATAAAATATATATGCAAGATACACATTAAATAATGTAAATGTGTATAAAAAAAATATATACAAAAAACAAATAGAATAATGTAAAATCGTATCAAAATAAATACACAGAATATCAATAAAATAATGTAAATTTGTATGATGCAAAATTCCCAAAAATTATCGCATTTTTTATAAAAATATATATACCAAGATACACTTAAAATATTTAAATTTGTATTGAAATATATATATAAAATGCATATACAGTAAAGTAAATTTGTATTAAAAGAGATATTCAAAAATACATATATAACAATGTAAATTTGTTTCAAAATATATATACGAATACACATAAAATAAAGTAGATTTCTATAGAATTATATATACAAAATACATATGAAATTATGTAAATATGTATAAAAATATATATACAAAATACATATCAAATAATATAAATTCGTGCCAAAATAAATAAACAAAATATCATGAGAAGAATGTGTATTTGTATGAAAATAGATAATAGATAATAAATTTGTATTAAATATATATGCAAGATACACATTAAATAATGTAAATATGTATAAAAAAGTATATACAAAAAACAAATAGAATAATGTAAAATCGTATCAAAATAAATACACCGAATATTATTAAAATAATGTAAATTTGTATGAAAATAAAGATGCAAAATTCCCATAAAATAGAGCATTTCTTATAAAAATATATATACCAAAATACACATAAAATATTTAAATTTGTATTGAAATAAATATACAAAATGCACATACAATAAGGTAAATTTGTATTGAAAGAGATATGCAAAAATACATATAAAACAATGTAAATTTGTTTCAAAATATATATACGAATACAAATAAAAAAACGTAGATTTCTATAAAAATATACCTACAAAATACACATAAAATTAAGTAAATACGTATAAAAAAATGTATACAAAATACACATAAAATAATGTAAATTCGATTTAAAATAAATAAACAAAATATCAATAAAAGAATGTGTATTTGGATAAATATAAATATACAAATACATATACAAAATAAACATAAAATAAGGTAGATTTGTAATAAAATATATGTACAAAATACACATAAAATAATGTAAATTTATATGAAAATATATATACAAATACACATAAAATACAATGAATTTGTATAAAAATATATATTCAAAATAAATATTAAATAATGTAAAAGCGTATAAAAATATATATACAAAGGACATATAAAATAATGTAGATTCGTATCAATATAAATCAACAAAACACCAATAAAATAATATATATTTGAATGAAAATAAATTTACAAAATACACATAACATAACTAAAATTTGTATTAAAATATATACAAAAATACATAGAAATAATTTGAGTTTGTATGAAAATAGATTTACAAAACACACATAAAACTAGGTAAATTTCTTTTGAAATGTATATACAAAATAGCCATAAAATATTGTAAATTTGTGTCAAAATATATAAACAAATACACATAAAATAACGTAAATTTGTATGAAAAATATATATAGAATACACATAGAATGATGTCAATTCGTATCAAAATGAATAAGCAGAATATCAATAAAGTAATGTAAATTTGTATGAAAATAAAGATGCAAAATACCCAAAAAATAAAGCATATGTTTATAAAAATACAGATACAAAAATACACATCGAATAATTAAATTTGTATTAAAATTAATATACAAAATGCGTATATAATAAGGTAAATTTGTATTGAAAAAAATATGCAACATACACGTTTACTCATACAAATTTATATTATTTTATTGGTATTTTGTTTATTTATTTTGATACGAAATACATGATTATATGTGTATTTTGTACACATTTTTTTTATACGTATTTACATTATTTAATGTGTATTTTGTTTATATATTTTCATACAAATTTACGTTATTATATGTGTATTTGTATAAATATTTTGATACAAATTTAGCTTATTTCATGTATTTTGTATATATTCATACAAATTTAATTACTTGAGTATTTTGTATATAGTTTTATATAAATTTACGTTATTTTATGTGTATTTTGTATATATATTTATACAAATTTAATTACTTGAGTATTTTGTATATATTTTTATATAAATTTACATTATTTTATGTGTATTTTATTTATACAAATACATTTTATTTTATGTGTATTTTGTTTATTTATTTATACTATATTTACATTATTTATATATATATATATATATATATATATATATATATATATATATATATATATATATATATATATATATATATATATATATATATATATATATATATATATATATATATATATATATATATATATATATATATATATATATATATATATATATATATATATATATATATATATATATATATATATATATATATATATATATATATATATATATATATATATATTTATAGAAATCTACGTTATTTTATGTGTATTCGTATACATATTTTGAAACAAATTTACATTGCTTTATATGTATTTTGCATATCTATTTCAATACAAATTTACCTTATTGTATGTGTTTTTTATATATTTATTTTAATACAAATCTAATTTTTTTATGTGTATTACACATTTAAATATTTTATGTGTATTTTGGTATATATATTTTTTATAATAAATGCGCTATTTACATTATTTTATTAATATTCATTGTATTTATTTTGATACGATTTTACATTATTCTATTTGTTTTTTGTATATATTTTTTTTATACATATTTACATTATTTAATGTGTATCTTGCATATATATTTCATACAAATTTATTATCTATTATTTGATTTCATACAAATACACATTCTTTTCATGATATTTTATTTATTTATTTTGACACGAATTTACATTACTTAATATGTATTTTGTATATATATTTTTATACGTATTTACATAATTTCATGTGTATTTTGTATATATATTTCTATAGAAATCTACGTTATTTTATGTGTATTCGTATATATATTTTGAAAGAAATTTACATTGTTTTATATGTATTTTTGAATATCTCTTTCAATACAAATTTACCTTACTGTATATGCATTTTGTATATTTATTTCAATACAAATTTAAATATTTTATGTGTATTTTGGTATATATAATTTTAGAAAAAATGCGCTATTTTATGGGAATTTTACATCTTTCTTTTCATACAAATTTATATTATTTTGTTGATATTCTCTGTATTTATTTTGATACGATTTTACATTATTTTGTTGATATTCTCTGTATTTATTTTGATACGATTTTACATTATTCTATTTCTTTTTTGTATATATTTTCTTTTATACACATTTACATTATTTAATGTGTATCTTGCATATGTATTTTATACAAATTTACGTTATTTAAGTGTATTTGTTTATATATTTTCATTCAAATTTACATTATTTTATGTGTATTTTGTATATGTATTTCAATAGAAATTTACCTAATTTTATGTGTATTTTGTATATTTCTTTTCATACAAATTTTCATTATTTTTGTGTATTTTTGTATATAGTTTTATACAAATTTAGGTTATTTTATGTACGCATTTACATTATATAATGTGTGTTTTGTATATATATTTTAATGCAAATTTACTTTATTTTATGTGCATTTTTGTAAGTTTGTATTGAAATAGATATGCAAAATACATATAAAACAATGTAAATTTGTTTCAAAATATATATACGAATACACATAAAATAACGTAGATTTCTATAAAAAATATATACAAAAATACACATAAAATGAAATAAACACATATAAAAAAATGAATTCAAAATACACATAAAATAATGTAAAATCGTATCAAAATAAATAAACAAAATACCAATAAAAGAATGTGTATTTGTATAAATATAAATATACAAAATACACATAAAATATCGTAAATTTGTATAAAACTATATACAAAAATACACAGAAGTAGTTAAATTAAATAAATGTTAAATAATGTAAATGCGTATAAAAATATATATACAAAGTACATATAAAATAATACAAATTTAATTATTCTATGTGTATTTTTGTATATGTATTTTCATAAAAAAATGCTTTATTATATGAGTATTTTGCATATTTATTTTCAAGCAAATTTACTTTATTTTATTGATATTCTGTGTATTTATTTTGATTCGATTTTACATTATTCTATGTATATTTTATATATATATTTCATACAAATTAACGTTATTTTATGTGAATTTGTTTTCATTTCATACAAATTTACATTATTTCATGTGTATTTTGTACATGTATTTAAATGCAAATTTAACTAATTATATGTGTATTATGTATATCTATTTTCATACAAATAGAAATTAATTTTGTGTATTTTAGTATATATTTTTATTCAAATTTTCGTAATTTTGTATGTATTTTGTATATTTATTTTCCTACAAATATACGTTCTTTTATCGGAATTTTGTTTATTTATTTTGATACGAATTTTCATTTTTTTAGGTGTATTTGATACATATATTTTTTTACTTATTTACATAATTTTATATGTATTTTCAATATATATTTTCATAGAAATTTACTCTATATATATATATACAAAAAAACACAAAAATAATTTAAATTTGTATGAAAATAAATATACAAAATACACATAAAATTAGGTAAATTTGTATTGAAATACATATACAAAATACACTTAAAATAATGTAAATTTGAATGAAATTATATAAACAAATACACTTAAAATAACGTTAATTATTATAAAATATATATAAAAAATACACATTAAATAATGAAAATATGTATAAAAAATATATACAAAACACAAATAGTATAATATAAAATCGTATCAAAATATATACACAGAATATTAATAAAATAATGAACATTTGTATGAAAACTAAGATGCAAAATACCTATAAAATAACGCTTTTTTTATTATATATACCAAAATACACATAAAATATTTGAATTTGTATTAAAATAAATATACAAAATGCACATACAATAAGGTAAATTTGTATTGAAATAGATATGAAAAAAACATATAAAACAATGTAAATTTGTTTTATAATATATATACGAATACACATAAAATAACGTAGATTTCTATAAATATATATATACAAAATACAAATAAAATTAAGTAAATACGAATCAAAAATGTATACAAAATACACATAAAATAATGTAAATTCGTATAAATATAAATAAACAAAATACCAATAAGAGAATGTGTATTTGTATAAATATAAATATACAAAATGCACATAAAATAACGTAAATTTGTATAAAACTATATACAAAAATACACAGAAGTAATTAAATTTGTATGAAAATAGATATACAAAATACACACAAAATAAGCTAATTTTGAATTGAAATATATATACAAAATACATAAAATAAAGTAAATTCGTTTCAAAATATTTTTAACAAATACACATTTAATAACGTAAATTTGTAAATAAAATATATAAACAAAATACACATTAAGTAATGTAAATACGTATAAAAAAATTATTCACAAAATACACCAATAATCAAGTCATTCGTATCAAAATAAATAAACAAAAAACTAATTAAATAATGTAAATTTGTATGAGAAAACATATACAAAATACACATAAAATAACGTTTTAAGTTTCTATAAAAATATATGTACAAAAATGCACATAAAATTAGTTTGCATAAAAAAATATATACAAAACACACATTAGATAATGTAAATGAGTATAAAAATATGTATACAAAATACCTATGAAATAATCTAAATTCGTATCGAGCTAAATTAAGAAAATAACAATAAAATAAAGTAATTTTGGATGAAAATATATATAGAAAACACACATAAAATAATCTAAATACAAATACAAATATACACATTAAATAATTTAAAATTGAATGAAATAAATATACAAAATAAACATAAATTAAGGTAAATTTGTAATAAAATATATGTAAGAATACACATAAAATAATAAAAAATTGTATGAAAATATATATACAAATACACATAAAATAACATGAATTTGTATAAAATTTGTTTCAAAATATATACGAATACACACAATAAAATAACTTAAATATTTATGAAAATGTATATATAAAATACACATAAAATACTTTAAATACGTAGAAAAATATATATACAAAATACACATATAATAATGTAAATTCGTAAAAAATTAAATACACAAAATTCCAATAAAAGAATGTATATTTGTAGGAAAATATATATACAAAAAACAAATAAAACAACTAAAATGTGTATAAAAATATATCAAAAATACACAAAAATAATTTAAATTTGTTTGAAAATAGATATGCAAAATACACATAAAGTTAGGCAAATTTGTATTGAAATACATATACAAAACTCACATAAAATAATGTAAATTTGTATGAAAATATATAAACAAATACATATAAAATCACGTAAATTTTGATAAAATATATATATACAAAATATACATTAAATATTTTAAATATGTATAAAAATATATTATATTATATATATTTTTATTAATATTTGCGTTATTTATATGTATTCTCATAGAAATTTACATTATTTTATAGGTATTTTGTCTATTTATTTTGATACGAATTACATGATTATTTGTGTATTTTGTACATTTTTTGATACGTATTTATATTTTTTAATGTGTATTTTGTTTATATATTTTTATACAAATTTACGTTATTATATGTGTATTTGTATAGGTATTTTGATACAAATTTACATTATTTTATGTATTTTGTATATATATTTCAATTAAAATTTAGCTTATTTTATGTGTATTTTGTATATCTATTTATATTAATACAAAATCAAATATTTTATGTTTTTTCGTATATATATTTTTATAAAAAATGCGTTATTTTATGGGTATTTAGCATCTTAATTTTCATACAAATTTACATTATTTTATTAATATTTTCTGTATTTATTTTGATACGATTTTACATTATTTTATTTGTGTTTTGTATATATTTTTTTTATACATATATACATTATATAATGTTTTTTTGTATATATATTTGATACAAATTTACGTTATTTTAAGTCTATATGTTTATATATTTTCATTCAAATTTACATTATTTTATGTGTATTTTGTATATGTATTTCAATACAAATTTACCTATTTTTATATGTTTTTTGTATATTTATTTTCATACAAGTTTAAATTATTTTTGTGTATTTTTGTATATAGTTTTATACAAATTTAGGTTATTTTATGTGTATTTTATATATCTATTTTCATACAAATACACATTCTTTTCATGATATTTTGTTTATTTATTTTGACACGAATTAACATTATTTAAAGTGTATTTTATATATATATATATATATATATATATATATATATATATATATATATATATATATATATATATATATATATATATATATATATATATATATATATATATATATAGATATATATATTATTATACGTATTTATATTATTTCAAGTGTATTTTGTATATATATTTCTATAGAAATATGCGTTATTTTATTTGTATTCGTATATATATTTTGAAACAAATTTACATTGTTTTATGTGTATATTGCATATTTTTTCAATACAAATTTACCTTATTGTATGTGCATTTTGTATATTAATTTTAATACAAATTTGATTAATCTATGTGTATTTTTGTATATGTATTTTTATAAAAATATGCTTTATTTTATGGGTATTTTGCATCTTTATTTTCATACAAATTTACATTATTTTATTGATATTCTGTGTATTTATTTTGATATGATTTTACATTATTCTATGTGTATTTTGTATATATATTTTATATAAAATGTATTTGTTTTCATTTCATACAAATCTACATTATTTTATGTGTTTTTTGTACATGTATTTAAATACAAATTTAATTAGTTATATGTGTATTTTGTATATCTATTTTGTGTGTATATTTTCATAGAAATTTACTCTATTTTATGAGTATTCGTATATATATTTTGATACAAATTTACATTATTGATGTGTATTTTGCATATCTATTTCAATACAAATTTACTTTATTGTACGTGCATTTTGTATATTTATTTTAATACGAATTTAACTATTTTATATGTATTTTTGTATATATATTTTTATGCAAATATGCGTTATTATTTGGATATTTTGCATCTTTATTTTCATACAAATTTATATTATTTTATTGATATTCTCTTTATTTATTTTGATACGATTTAACATTATTCTATGTGTATTTTGTATATTTTTTTTATACATATTTACATTATTTAATGTTAATTTTGTATATATATTTTATACAAATTTACATTATTTTATGTGTATTTGTTTATATATTTTCATACAAATTTACATTGTTTTATGTGTTTTTTGTATATATATTTTCTAGGTATTTAAATTATTTTATGTGTATTTTGTATATACATTTTCATAAAAAAATTACGTTATTTTATTGTGTGTATAAGTATATATTTTGATACAAATTTTATACAAATTCATGTTATTTAATGTGTATTTGTATATATATTTTCATACAAATTTATATTATTTTATGTGTATTTTTTCATATATTTCATTACAAATTTACCTTATTTTATGTTTATTTTGTATATTTATTTCATTCAATTTTAAATTATTTTATGTGAATATTTATATTTGTATTTAGGTTATTTTATATGTATTTTGTATATATATTTTCATCCAAAATTACATTATTTTAATGATATTTTCTTAATTTAATTCGATACGAATTTACATTATTTCATAGGTATTTTGTATACATATTTTTATACTCATTTACATTATCTAAAGTGTGTTTTGTATATATATTTTTATGCAAATTTATTTTATGTTCATTTTGGTACATATATTTTTATAGAAATTTGCGTTATTTTATGTATATAGTTTTATATGAATTTACGTTATTTTATGTGCATTTTGTATATTTATATTTATACAAATACACATTCTTTTATTGGTATATTGTTTATTTACATTTATACGAATTTACATTATTTTATGTGTATTTTGTATACATTTTTTTATACGTACTTAATATTATGTGTGTTTTGTATATGTATTTTTATAGAAATCTACGTTATTTTATGTGTATTCGTATATATATTTTGAAACAAATTTACATTATTTAATATGTATTTTGCATATCTATTTCAATACAATTTACCTTATTATTGAATGTGCATTAAGTATATTTATTATAATTCAAAATAAAATATTTAATGTAAATTTTGGTATCAATAACTTTTATAAAAATGAGTTATTTTATAGTTATTTTGCATCTTAATTTTCATACAAATTTACTTTATTTTATAAATATACTGTGTTTATATTTAGATACTATTTTTTATTAGACTATTTGTGTTTTGTATATATATTTTTTATACATATTTAGACAATATATTATATATATATATATATATATATATATATATATATATATATATATATATATATATATATATATATATATATATATATATATATATATATATATATATATATATATATATATATATATATATATATATATATATATATATATATATATATATATATATATATATATATATATATATATATATATATATATATATATATATATATATATATATATATATATATATATATATATATATATATATATATATATATATATTATATGTGTATTTGTTTATATATTTTCTTCAAATTTACATTATTTTATATGTATTTTTTATATGTATTTCAATACAAATTAGCCTAATTTTATGTGTATTTTGTATATTTCTTTTCATACAAATTTAAATTATTTTTTGTGTATTTTTGTGTATAGTTTTATACAAATTTAGGTTATTTTATGTACGCATTTACATTATTTAATGTGTGTTTTGTATATATATTTTTATCCAGAGTTACTTTATTTTACGTTCATTTTTGGACATATATTTTTAAGAAAATTAGCGTTATTTTATATGTATTTGTATATGTTTTCTCATACAAATTTACATTATTTTATTGATATTTTGTTTATTTAATTTTATACGAATTACATGATTTGTATTTTGTACATATTTTTTATACGTATTTACATTACTTAATGTGTATTTTGTTTATATATTTTTAAACAAATTTACGTTATTATAAGTATTTTTATAAATATTTTGATACAAATTTACATTATTTTATGTATTTTGTATATACATTTCAATTCAAATTTAGCTTATTTTATCTGTATTTTGTATATCTATTTTCATACGAATTTAATAACTTCTGTGTATTTTTGTATATAGTTTTATACAAATTTACGTTATTTTATGTATTTTCTATATTTATTTCAATTCAAATTTAGCTTATTTTATGTGTCTTTTGTATATCTATTTTCATACAAATTTATTTTTTTGTTTATTTTTGTATATAGTTTTATACAATTTTACGTTATTTTATGTGTATTTTGTATATTTATATTTATACAAGTGCACATTCTTTTATTGGCATTTAGTTTACTTATTTTGATACGAATTTACATTATTTTATGTGTATTTTGTATACATTTTCTTATACGTATTTACTTCATTTTATGTGTATTTTGTATATATATTTTTTTAGAAATCTACGTTATTTTATGTGTATTCGTATATATATTTTGAAAGAAATTTACATTGTTTTATATGTATTTTGCTTATCTATTTCAATACAAATTTACCTTATTGTATGTTCATTTTGTATATCCTATTGTAATACAAATTTAAATATTTTATGTGTATTTTGGTATATATATTTTCATAAAAAATGCTTTGTTTTATGGGTATTTTGCATCTTTATTTTCATACAAATTTACATTATTTTATTAATATTCTGTATATTTATTTTGATACTATTTAACATTATTCTATTTGTCTTTTGTGTATATTTTTTTATACATATTTACATTATTTAATGTGTATTTTATATATATATATTTCATTCAAATTTACGTTTTTTTAAGTGTATTTGTTTATATATTTTCATTCAAATTTACAATATTTTATGTGTTTTTTGTATATGTATTTCAATACAAATTTACCTAATTTTATGTGTATTTTGTATATTAATTTTCATACAAATTTAAATTATTTTTTGTGTATTTTTGTATAGAGTTTTATACAAATTTACAATATTTAATGTGTATTTTGTATATCTATTTTCATACAAATACACATTCTTTTATTGGTATTTTGTTTATTTATTTTGATACGAATTTACATTATTTTATATGTATTTTGTATACATTTTTTTATACGTATTTACATCATTTTATGTGTATTTTGTATATACATTTTTATACAAATCTACGTTATTTTATGTGTATTCGTATATATATTTTGAAACAAATTTACATTGTTTTATATGTATTTTGCATATCTAATTCAATACAGATTTACCTTATTGTATGTGTATTTTGTATATTTATTTTAATACAAATTAATTTTTTCATGTGTATTTTGGTATATATATTTAAAAAAAAAATGCGTTATTTAATGAGTATTTTGCATCTTTATTTTCATACAAATTTACATTGTTTTATTAATATTCTGTGTATTTATTTTGATACGATTTTACATTATTCTATTTGTGTTTTGTATATATTTTTTTTATACATATTTACATTATCTAATGTGTATTTTGTATATTTTAAAACAAATTTACGTTATTTTATTCGCATCTGTTAAAATATTTTGATACAAATTTACATTATTTTATGTATTTTGTATATATATTTCAATACAAATTTAGTTTATTTTATGTATATTTTGTATATCTATTTTCATTCGTATCAAAATAAATAAACAAAATAGCATTAAAATATTGTAAATTTGTATGAGAAAACATATACAAATACACATAAAATAACGCAAATTTCTAAAAAAATATATGTACAAAAATGCACATAAAATAAAGTAAATTTGCATAAAAATATATATACAAAACACACATTAAAGAATGTAAATACGTACATAAAATAACCTAAATTTGTATAAAACTATATACAAAAATACACAAAAATATTTAAAATTTGTATGAAAAGAAATATACAAAATACACATAAAATTAGGTAAATTTGTATTGAAATACATATAAAAAATTTACATAAAATAATGTAAATTTGAATGAAAATATATAAACAAATACACTTAAAATAACGTAAATTTGTATAAAACATATATGCAAGATACACATTAAATAATGTAAATGTGTATAAAAAAATATATACAAAAAAGAAATAGAATAATGTAAAATCCTATCAATATAAATACAGAGAATATCAATAAAATAATGTAAATTTGTATGAAAAGAAAGATGCAAAAATTCCATAAAATAGCGCATTTTTTTTAGAAATATATAGACCAAAATACACATAAAATATTTAAATTTGTTTTGAGATAAATATACAAAATGCATATACTGTAAGGTAAATATGTATTGAAAGAGATATTCAAAAATACATATAAAACAAAGTTAATTTGTTTCAAAATATATATACGAAAACACATAAAATAACGTAGATTTCTATAGAAATATATATACAAAATACACATGAAATTATGTAAATACGTATAAAAATATATATACAAAATACTTATCTAGGTAAATTCGCGTCAAAATAAATAAACAAAATATCATGAAAAGAATGTGTATTTGCATGAAAATAAATAATAGATAATAAATTTGTATGAAATATATATGCAAGATACACATTAAATAATGTAAATATGTATAAAAAAATATATACAAAAAACAAATAGAATAATGTGAAATCGTAACAAAATAAATACACCGAATATTAATAAAATAATGTAAATTTGTATGAAAATAAAGATGCAAAATTCCCATCAAATAGCGCATTTCTTATAAAAATATATATACCAAAATACACATAAAATAATTAAATTTGTATTGAAATAAATATACAAAATGCACATACATTAAGGTAAACTTGTATTGAAAGAGATATGCAAAAATACATATAAAACAATGTAAATTTGTTTCAAAATATATATACGAATACACATAAAATAACGTAGATTTCTATAAAAATATATATACAAAATACACATAAAATTAAGTAAATACGTATAAAAATAGATATACAAAATACACATGGAATAATGTAAAATTGTTTAAAAAAAAATAAACAGAATATAAATAAAATAATGTAAATTTGTATGAAAATAAAAATGCAAAATACCCATAAAATAAAGCATATTTTTATAAAAATACATATACAAAAATACACATAGCATAATTAAATTTGTATTAAAATTAAAATACAAAATGCATATACAATAAGGTAAATTTGTATTGAAAAAATATGCAAAATACACATAAAACAGTGTAAATTTATTTCAAAATCTATATACGAATACTCATAAATCAACGTAGATTTCCATAGAAATACATATACAAAATTCACATCAAATGATGTAAATTAGAACCAAAATAAATAAGCAAAATACCAATAAAAGAATATGTATTTATATATATATATATATATATATATATATATATATATATATATATATATATATATATATATATATATATATATATATATATATATATATATATATATATATATATACAAAAAACACATTAAATAATATAAATTTGTTTAAAACTATACAAAATACACATCAAATGATGTAAATACGTATAAAAATATATATACAAAATGCATATTAAATAATGTAAGTTCGTGTCAAAATAAATAAACAAAATATCAATAAAAGAATGTGTATTTGTATGAAAATAGATATACAAAATACACATAAAATAACCTAAATTTGTATCAAACTATATACAAAAATACACAAAAATATTTTAAATTTGTATGGAAATAAATATACAAAATACACATAAAATTAGGGAAATTTGTATTGAAATACATTCACAAAATACACATAAAATAATGTAAATTTGAATGAAAATACATAAACAAATACACTTAAAATAACGTAAATTTGTATAATAAAAATATGTAAAAAACACAAATAGAATAATGTAAAATCGTATCAAAATAAATACACACAATATTAATAAAATAATGTAAATTTGTATGAAAATAAAGAAGCAAAATACCCATAAAATAACGCATTTTTTTTTATTTATAAAAATATATATACCAAAATACACATAAAAAAATTAAATTTGTATTAAAATAAATATACAAAAAACACATACAATAAGGTAAATTTGTATTGAAATAGATATGCAAAATACATATAAAATAATGTAAATTTGTTTCAAAATATATATATGAATACACATAAAATAACGTAGATTTCTATCAAAATATATATACAAAATACACATAAAATGAAGTAAATACGTATAAAAAAATGTATACAAAATACACATAAAATAATGTAAATTCGTATCAAAATAAATAAACAAAATACCAATAAAAGAATGTGTATTTGTATAAATATAAATATACAAAATACACATAAAATAACGTAAATTTATATAAAACTATATACAAAAATACACATAAGTAATTAAATTCGTATGAAAATAGATATACAAAATACAGATAAAATAAGCTAAATTTGAATTGAAATGTATATACAAAATACATAAAATAATGTAATATTGTAAAAAAATATTTATAAAAATACATATAATAACGTAAATTTGTTAAAAATATATAAACAAAATACACATTAAGTAATGTAAATACGTATAAAAAATCTGTACAAAATACACATTTTTTTACGAATTTACATTATTTTATGTGTATTTTTGTATACATTTTTTTTATACGTATTTACTTCATTTTATGTGTATTTTGTATATATATTTTTATAGAAATCTACGTTATTTTATGTGTATTCGTATATATATTTTGAAACAAATTTACATTGTTTTATATGTATTTTGCATATCTATTTCAATACAAATTTACCTTATTGTATGTGTTTTTTGTATATTTATTTTAATACAAATTTAATTTTTTGATGTGTATTTTAGTATATATATTTTTATAAATAAAAAAAAGCGTTATTTTATGGGTATTTTTATAAATATTTTGATACAAATCTACATTATTTTATATATTTTGTATATACATTTCAATTCAAATTTAGCTTATTTTATCTGTATTTTGTATATCTATTTTCATACGAATTTAATTACTTTTGTGTATTTTTGTTCATAGTTTTATACAAATTTACGTTATTTTATGTGTATTTTGTATATTTATATTTATACAAATACACATTCTTTTATTGGTATTTTGTTTATTTATTTTGATACGAATTTACATTATTTTATGTGTATTTTGTATACATTTTCTAATACGTATTTACTTCATTTTATGTGTATTTGTATATATATTTTTATACAAATCTACGTTATTTTATGTGTATTCGTATATATATTTTGAAACAAATTTACATTGTTTTATATGTATTTTGCATATCTATTTCAATACAGATTTACCTTATTGTATGTGTATTTTGTATATTTATTTTAATACAAATAAATTTTTTCATGTGTATTTTGGTATATATATTTTTTAAAAAAAATACGTTATCTTTATTTTCATACAAATTTACATTGTATTATTAATATTCTGTTTATTTATTTTGATACGATTTTACATTATTCTATTTGTGTTTTGTATATATTTTTTTATACATATTTACATTATTTAGTGTGTATTTTGTATATTTTAAAACATATTTACGTTATTTTATGCGCATCTGTTAAAATATTTTGATACAAATTTACATTATTTTATGTATTTTGTATATATATTTCAATACAAATTTAGTTTATTTTATGTATATTTTGTATATCTATTTTCATTTGTATCAAAATAAATAAACAAAATAGCAATAAAATAATGTAAATTTGTATGAGAAAACATATACAAATACACATAAAATAACGCAAATTTCTAAAAAAAATATATGTACAAAAATGCACATAAAATAAAGTAAATTTTCATTAAAATATATATACAAAACACACATTAATTTATGTAAATGCGTACATAAAATAACCTAAATCTGTATAAAACTATATACAAAAATACACAAAAAATATATGTACAAAAAACAAATAGAATAATGTAAAATTGTATCAAAATAACTACACCGAATATTAATAAAATAATGTAAATTTGTATGAAAATAAAGATGCAAAATTCCCATCAAATAGCGCATTTCTTATAAAAATATATATACCAAAATGCACATAAAATATTTAAATTTGTATTGAAATAAATATACAAAATGCACATACAATAAGGTAAACTTCTATTGAAAGAGATATGCAAAAATCCATATAAAACAATGTAAATTCTATAAAAATATATATTCAAAATACACATAAAATTAAGTAAATACGTATAAAAAAATGTAAACAAAATACACATAAAATAATGTAAATTCGAAACAAAATAAATAAACAAAATACCATTAAAAGAATGTATATCTATTTATTTTAATACAAAATCAAATATTTTATGTTTTTTAGTATATATATTTTTATAAAAAATGCGTTATTTTATGGGTATTTTGCATCTTAATTTTCATACAAATTTACATTATTTTATTAATATTTTCTGTATTTATTTTGATACGATTTTACATTATTTTATTTGTGTTTTGTATATATTTTTTTAAAACATATTTACATTATTTAATGTGTTTTTTGTATATATATATGATACATATTTACGTTATTTTAAGTTATTTTATGTGTATTTGTTTATATATTTTGACACAAATTTACAAAATTTCATGGGTATTTTGTATATATATTTCAGAAGAAATTTACCTAGTTTTATGTGTATTTTGAATATCTATTTTCATACAAACTCAAATTATTTTTATGTATTTTTGTATATATTTCAATACAAATTTTAGTTATGTTATGTGTATTTTGTAAATCTATTTTCATTAAAATATATATTATTTTATTGGTATTTTGTTGATTTATATTGATACGTATTTACATTATTTTATACCTATGTACTTTGTATATATATTTTTATACGCATTTACATTATTTAATATTTATTTTGAATATATAATATTATACAAATTCATGGTATTTTATGTGTATTTGAATATATATTTTCATATAAATTTACATTATTTTATGTGTATTTTGTACATTTTTCATTACAAATTTACCTTATTTTATGTCTATTTTGTATGTGTATTTTGTACATTTATATTTATACAAATACACATTCTTTTATTGGTATTTTGTTTATTTATTTTGTTTCGAATTTACATTATTTTATGTGTATTTTGTTTACATTTTTTTATACGTATTTACTTCATTTTATGTGTATTTTGTATATATATTTTTATAGAAATCTACGTTATTTTATGTGTATTCGTATATATATTTTGAAACAAATTTACATTGTTTTATATGTATTTTTGCATATCTCTTTCAATAGAAGTTTCCTTATTGTATGTGCATTTTGTATATTTATTTCAATACAAATTTAAATATTTTATGTGTATTTTGGTATATATATTTTTATAAGAAATGCGCTATTTGATGGGAATTTTGCATCTTTATTTTCAAACAAATTTACATTATTTTCTTAATATTCGGTGTATTTATTTTGATACGATTTTGTTTTATATGTATTTTTGCATATCTCTTTCAATACAAATTTACCTTATTGTATGTGCATTTTGTATATTTATTTTAATACAAATTTAAATATTTTATGTGTATTTTGGTATATATATTTTTTTAAGAAATGCGATATTTTATGGGAATTTTGCATCTTTATTTTTATACAAATTTACATTATTTTATTAATATTCGGTGTATTTATTTTGATACGATTTTACATTACTCTATTTGTTTTTTGTATATACTTTTTTTTATACATATTTACATTATTTAATGTGTATTTTATATATATATTTCATACAAATTTACGTTTTTTTAAGTGTATTTGTTTATATATTTTCATTCAAATTTACATTATTTTATGTGTATTTTGTATATGTATTTCAATACAAATTTACCTCATTTTATGTGTATTTTGTATATTAATTTTCATACAAATTTAAATTATTTTTGGATATTTTTGTATAGAGTTTTATACAAATTTACAATATTTAATGTGTATTTTGTATATCTATTTTCATACAAATACACATTCTTTTATTGATATTTTGTTTATTTATTTTGACACGAATTTACATTATTTAATGTGTATTGTGTATATATATTTTTATACGTATTTACGTCATTTCATCTATTTTTTGTATATATATTTCTATAGAAATCAACATTATTTTATGTGTATTCGTATATATATTTTTAAACAAATATACATTGATTTATGTGTATTTTGCATATTCTTTCAATACAAATTTACCTTATTGTATGTATATATATATATATATATATATATATATATATATATATATATATATATATATATATATATATATATATATATATATATATATATATATATATATATATATATATATATATATATATATATATATATATATATATATATATATATATATATATATATATATATATATATATATATATATATATATATATATATATATATATATATATATATATATATATATATATATATATATATATATTTTTAAATATGAGTTATTTTATGTGTATTTTGTATATCTATTTTCATACAAATTTAATTACTTTTGTGTATTTATGTATTGTGTATACTTTTATATCAATTTACGTTATTTTATTTGTATTCTTTTATTAGTATTTTGTTTATTTATTTCGATACGAGTTTACATTATTTTATGTGTATTTTGAATACATTTTTTTATTTTTTATTTATATATATATATATATATATATATATATATATATATATATATATATATATATATATATATATATATATGTATATATATATATATATATATATATATATATATATATATATATCTTTATAGAAATCTGCGTTATTTTATGTGTTTTCGTATATATATTTTGAAACAAATTTACATTGTTTTATATGTATTTTGCATATCTATTTCAATACAAATTTTTCTTATTGTGTGTGCATTTCGTATATTTATTTTAATACAAATTCAAATATTTTATGTGTGTTTTGGTATATATATTTTTATAAAAAATGCGTTATTTTATGGGTATTTTGCATCTTTATTTTCATGCAAATTTATATTATTTTATTAATATTCTGTGTATTTATTTTGATACGATTTTACATTATTCTATTTGTGTTTTGTATATATTTTTTTATACATATTTACATTATTTAATGTGTATTTTGTATATATATTTCATACAATTTTACGTTATTTTAAGTGTATTTGTTTATATATTTTCATTCAAACTTACATTATTTTATGTGTATTTTGTATATGTATTTCAATACAAATTTGCCTAATTTTATGTGTATTTTGCATATCTATTTTCAAACAAATTTAAATAATTTTTGTGTGTTTTTGTATATATTTTTATACAAATTTTAGTTATTTTATTTGTATTTTCTATATATATTTTCCTACAAATATACATTCTTTTATTGGAATTTTATCTATTTATTCTGATACGAATTTACTTTATTTTATGTGTATTTTGTATATATATTTTCAAAAAAAATTATTTTATTTTATTGTGTGTATTCGTATATAATTTGATACAAATTTTATGCAAATTCATGTTATTTTATGTGTATTTGTATATATATTTTCATACAAATCAACATTATTTTATTTGCATTTTTACATATATTTCATTACAAATTTACCTAATTTTATGTTTATTTTGAATAGTTATTTCCTTCAATTTTGAATTATTTTATGTGTATATATGTATTTGTATTTAGGTTATTTTATGTATATTTTCTATATATATTTTCATCAAAAATTACATTATTTTATTGGTATTTTGTTAGTTTAATTCGATACGAATTTCGATTATTTCATAGGTATTTAGTATACATATTTTTATACGCATTTACATTATTTAATGTGTGTTTTGTATCTTTATTTTTATGGAAATTTACTTTATTTTATGTGTATTTGTATAAATATAAATATACAAAATGCACATAAAATAAGGTAAATTTATATAAAACAATATACAAAGATACACAAAAATAATTAAATTTGTATGAAAATAGATATACAAAATACACACAAAATAAGCTTAATTTGAATTGAAATATATGTACAAAATACATAAAATAAAGTAAATTTGTATCAAAATATTTTTACAAATACACATATAATTACGTAAATTTTATATAAAAATATATAAAAAAATACACATTAAATAATGTAATTACGTATAAATACAAATTTGATGTGCATTTTTGTACATATATTTTTAAAGAAAATAGCGTTATTTTATATGTATTTTGTATATGTTTTCTCATACAAATTTACATTATATTATTGGTATTTTGTTTATTTATTTTGATACGAATTACATGATTATATGTGTATTTTCTACATATTTTTTTTATACGTATTTACATTATTTAATGGGTATTTTGTTTATGTGTTTTTATACATATTTACGTTATTATATGTGTATTTGTATAAATATTTTGATACAAATTTACATTATTTGATGTATTTTATATATATATATATATATATATATATATATATATATATATATATATATATATATATATATATATATATATATATATATATATATATATATATATATATATATATATATATATATATATATATATATATATATATATATATATATATATATATATATATATATATATATATATATATATATATATATATATATATATATATATATATATATATATATATATATATATTTCAATTCAAATTTTGTTTATTTTATGTGTATTTTGTATATCTATTTTCATACAAATTTAACTACTTTTGTGTATTTTTGTATATAGTTTTATATAAATTTACGATATTTTATGTGTATTTTGTATATTTATTTTTATACAAATACACATTTTTTTATTGGTATTTTGTTTATTTATTTTGATACGAATTTACTTTATTTTATGTGTATTTTGTATACATTTTTTTATACGTATTTACATCATTTTATGTGTATTTTGTATATATATTTTTAAAGAAATCTACGTTATTTTATGTGTATTCGTATATATATTTGAAACAAATTTTACATTGTTTTATATGTATTTTGCATATCAATCTAAATTTACCTTATTGTATGTGCATTTTGTATATTTATTTTAATACAAATTAAAAAAAATATATGTATTTTGGTATATATATTAAAAAAAGAAATGCGTTATTTTATGGATATTTTGCTCCTTTATTTTCATACAAATTTACATTATTTTATTAATATTCTGTGTATTTATTTTGCTACGATTTTACATTATTCTATTTAAGTTTTGTATATATTTTTTTATACATATTTACATTACTTAATGTGTATTTTGTATATATATTTTATACAAATTTACGTTATTTTAAGTGTATTTGTTTATATATTTTCACTCAAATTTACATTATCTTATGTGTATTTTGTAAATGTATTTCAATACAAATTTACCTAATTTTATGTGTATTTTGTATACTTATTTTCAAACAAATTTAAATTATTTTTGTGTTTTTTTGTATATAGTTTTATAGAAATTTACGTTATTTTATGTGTATTTTGTATATCTATTTTCATACAAATACACATTCTTTTATTGATATTTTGTTTATTTATTTTGACACGAATTTACATTATTTAATGTCTATTTTGTATATATATTTTTTTACGTATTTACAGCATCTCAAGTGTGTTTTGTATATATATTTCTATAGAAATCTGCGTTATTTTATGTGTATTCGTATATATATTTTGAAACAAATTTACATTGTTTTATGTGTATTTTGCATATTTTTTAAATAAAAATTTACCTTATTGTATGTGCATTTTGTATATTAATTTTACTACAAATTTAATTATTGAATGTGTATTTATGTATATGTATTTTTATAAAAATATGCTTTATTTTATTGGTATTTTGCATCTTTATTTTCATACAAATTTACATTATTTTATTGATATTTTGTGTATTTATTTTGATATGATTTTACATTATTTTCTATGTGTATTTTGTATATATATTTAATACAAATGTACGTTATTTTATGTGTATTTGTTTTCATTTCATTCAAATCTTCATTATTTTATGTGTATTTTGTACATGTACAAATTTGTACTAATTATATGTGTATTTTGTATATCAATTTTCATAAAAATTGAAATTATTTTTCTTTTTTTTGTATATATTTTTATACAAATTTTCGTTATTTTATGTGTATTTTGTATATTTATTTTCCTACAAATATACGTTCTTTTATCGGAGTTTTGTTTCTTTATTTTGATACGAATTTACATTATTTTAGGTGTATTTGGTATATATATTTTGATACAAATTTACATTATTGATGTGTATTTTGCATATGTATTTCAATACAAATTTACTTTATTGTATATGCATTTTGTATATTTATTTCAATCCAAATTTAATTATTTCATGTGTATTTTTGTATATATATTTTTATGCATATATGCGTTATTATATGGGTATTTTGCATCTTTATTTTCATACAAATTTAAATTATTTTATTGAAATTCTGTTTATTTATTTTGATACGATTTAACATTATTCTATGTGTATTTTGTATAACTATTTTATACATATTTACATTATTTAATGTATATTTTGTATATATATTTTATCCAAATTTACGTTATTTTATGTGTATTTGTTTATATATTTTCATACAAATTTACATTATTTTATGAGTATTTTGTATATGTATTTCAATATAAATTTACCTAACTTTATGTGTATTTTGCATATCTATTTTCAAACAAATTTAAATTATTTTTGTGTATTTTTGTTTTTATTTTTATTAAAATTTTAGTTATTTTATTTGCATTTTGTATATATATTTTCCTACAAATATACAATCTTTTATTATAATTTTGTTTATTTATTTTGATACGAGTTTACATTATTTTATGTGTATTTTGTATATATATTTTCTACGTATTTACATTATTTTATGTGTATTTTGTATATATATTTTAATAAAAACTTACACTATTTTATTGTGTGTATTCCTATTTATTTTGATACAAATTTTATACAAATTCATGTTATTTTATGTGTATTTGTATATATATTTTCATACAAATTTATATTATTTTACGTGTATTTTTACATATTTTTCATTACAAATTTATCTTATCTTATGATTATTTTGTATATTTATTTCATTCAATTTTAAATTTTTTCATGTGTATATTTGTATTTGTATTTACGTAATTTTATATGTATTTTCTATATATATTTTAATCCAAAATTACATTATTTTATTGGTATTTTCTTTATTTAACTCGATACGAATTTAGATTTTTTCATAGGTATTTTGTATACATATATTTATACTCATGTACATTATGTAATGTGTGTTTTGTATATATTTTTTAATGCAAATTTATTTTATGTGCATTTTTGTACATATATTTTTAAAGAAATGTATTTATTTTATGTGTATTTTGTATATGTTTTCTCATAAAAATTTACATTATTTTATTGGTATTTTGTTCATTTATTTTGATACGAATTACATGATTATATGTGTATTTTGTATATATATTTGTATATCTATTTTCATACGAATTTAATTACTTCTGTGTATTTTTGTACATATATTTTAATATAAATTTATTTATTTTATGTGTATTTTGTATATGTTTTCTCATAAAAATTTACATTATTTTATTGGTATTTTGTTTATTTATTTTGATACGAATTACATGATTATATGTGTATTTTGGATATATTTTTGTATATTTATTTTCATACGAATTTAATTACTTCTGTGTATTTTTGTATATAGTTTTATATAAATTTACGTTATTTTATGTGTATTTTGTATATTTATATTTATACAAATACACATTCTTTTATTGGTATTTTGTTTATTTATTTTGATACGAATTTACATTATTTTATGTGTATTTAGTATACATTTTTTTATACGTATTTACTTCATTTTATGTGTATTTTGTATATATATTTTTATAGAAATCTACGTTATTTTATGTATTCGTATATATATTTTGAAACAAATATACTTTGTTTTATATGTATTTTGCATATCTATTTCAATACAAATTTACCTTATTGTATGTGTTTTTTGTATATTTATTTTAATACAAATTAAATTTTTTGATGTGTATTTTGGTATATATATTTTTATAAATAAAATAAATGCGTTATTTTATGGGTATTTTGCCTCTTTATTTTCATACAAATTTACATTATTTTATTAATATTCTGTGTATTTATTTTGATACGATTCTACATTATTCTATTTGTGTTTTGTACATATTTTTTTATACAAATTTACGTTATTTTAAGTGTATTTGTTCATGTATTTTCATTCAAATTTACATTATTTTATGTGTATTTTGTGTATTTATTTCAATACAAATTTACCTAATTTTATGTGTATTTTGTATATTCATTTCCATACAAATTTGAAATATTTTTGTGTATTTTTGTATATAGTTTGATACAAATTTAGGTTATTTTATGAGTATTTTGTATATCTATTTTCATACAAATACACATTCTTTTATTGATATTTTGTTTATTTATTTTGACGCGAATTTACATTATTTAATGTGTATTTTGTATATATATTTTTATACGTATTTACATCATTTCATGTGTATTTTGTATAGTTATAAACAAATTTATATTATTTAATGTGTATTTTGTATATATATATTTATACAAATACACATTCTTATATTGATATTTTTTTTATTTATTTTGATACTAATTCACATTATTTTATATGTATTTTGTATACATTTTTTATACGTATTTACTTAATTTTATGTGTATTTTGTATATATATTTTTATAGAAATCTACCTTATTTCATGTGTATTCGTATATATATTTTGAAACAAATTTACATTGTTTAAATGTATTTTGCATATCTATTTTTGTGTATTCTGTATTTATTTTTGTTATACATAGAATAATGTAAAATCGTATTAAAATAAGTACACTGAATATCAATAAAATAATTTAAATTTGTATGAAAATAAAGATGCAAAATACCCATAAAATATAGCATATTTTTAAAAAAAATTTAGGTTATTTTACGTACGCATTTACATTATTTAATGTGTGTTTTGTATATATATTTTTATCCAAAGTTACTTTATTTACGTTCATTTTTGGACATATATTTTTATAGAAATTAGCGTTGTTTTATATGTATTTGTATATGTTTTCTCATAGAAATTTACATTATTTTATTGATATTTTGTTTATATAGTTTGATACGAATTACATGATTATATGTGTATTTTGTACATATTTTTTATACGTATTTACATTACTTAATGTGTATTTTGTTTATATATTTTTAAACAAATTTACGTTATTATATGTATTTTTATAAATATTTTGATACAAATTTATATTATTTTATGTATTTTGTATATACATTTCAATTCAAATTTAGCTTATTTTATCTGTATTTTGTATATCTATTTTCATACGAATTTAATTACTTCTGTGTATTTTTGTATATAGTTTTATACAAATTTACGTTATTTTATGTGTATTTTGTATATTTATATTTATACAAATACACATTCTTTTATTGGTATTTTGTTTATTTATTTTGATACAAATTTACATTATTTTATGTGTATTTTGTATACATTTTCTTATACGTATTTACTTAATTTTATGTGTATTTTGTATATATATTTTTATACAAATCTACGTTATTTTATGTGTATTCGTATATATATTTTGAAACAAATTTACATTCTTTTATATGTATTTTGCATATCTATTTCAATACAGATTTACCTTATTGTATGTGTATTTTGTATATTTATTTTAATACAAATTCATTTTTTCATGTGTATTTTGGTATATATATTTTTATAAAAAATGCGTTATTTAATGGGTATTTTGCATCTTTATTTTCATACAAATTTACATTGTTTTATTAATATTCTGTGTATTTATTTTGATACGATTCTACATTATTCTACTTGTTTTTGTATATATTTTTTTTTATACATATTTACATTATTTAATGTGTATTTTTTTATATTTTAAAACAAATTTACATTATTTTATGCGCATCTGTTAAAATATTTTGATACAAATTTACATTATTTTATGTATTTTGTATATATATTTCAATACAGATTTAGTTTATTTTATGTATATTTTGTATATATGTATTTTCATTCGTATCAAAATAAAGAAACAAAATAGCAATAAAATAATGTAAATTTGTATGAGAAAACATATACAAATACACATTAAATAACGCAAATTTCTAAAAAAATATATGTACAAAAATGCACATAAAATAAAGTAAATTTTCATAAAAATATATATACAAAACACACATTAAATAATGTAAATGCGTACATAAAATAACCTAAATTTGTATAAAACTATATGCAAAAATACACAAAAATATTTAAAATTTGTATGAAAAGAAATATACAAAATACACATAAAATTAGGTAAATTTGTATTGAAATACATATACAAAATACACATAAAATAATGTAAATTTGAATGAAAACATATAAACAAATACACTTAAAATAACGTAAATTTCTATAAAATATATATGCAAGATACACATTAAATAATGTAAATGTGTATAAAAAAATATATACAAAAAAGAAATACAATAATGTAAAATCCTATCAATATAAATACACAGAATATCAATAAAATAATGTTAATTTGTATGAAAAGAAAGATGCAAAATTCCCATAAAATAGCGCATTTTTTATAAAAATATATATAACAAAATGCACATAAAATATTTAAATTTGTATTGAAATAAATATACAAAATGCATATACAGTAAGGTAAATATGTATTGAAAGAGATATTCAAAAATACATATAAAACAAAGTAAATTTGTCTCAAAATATATATACGAATACACATAAAATAACGTAGATTTTTATAGAAATATATATACAAAATACATATGAAATTATGTAAATACGTATAAAAATATATATACAAAATACATATCTTGGTAAATTCGTGTCCAAATAAATAAACAAAATATCATGAAAAGAATGTGTATTTGTATGAAAATAAATAATAGATAATAAATTTGTATGAAATATATATGCAAGATACACATTAAATAATGTAAATATGTAAATATACCGAATATTAATAATATAATGTAAATTTGTATGCAAATAAAGATGCAAAATTCCCATCAAATAGCGCATTTCTTATAAAAATATATATACCAAAATACATATAAGATATTTAAATTTATATTGAAATAAATATACAAAATGCACATACAATAAGGTAAACTTGTATTGAAAGAGATATGCAAAAATACATATAAAACAATGTAAATTTGTTTCAAAATACGAATACACATAAAATAACGTATATTTCTATATAAATATATATACAAAATACACATAAAATTAAGTAAATACGTATAAAAATAGATATACAAAATACACATAGAATAATGTAAAATTGTTTAAAAAAAATAAACAATATAAATAAAATAATGTAAATTTGTATGAAAATAAAAATGCAAAATACCCATAAAATAAAGCATATTTTTATAAAAATACATATACAAAAATACACATAGCATAATTAAATTCGTATTAAAATTAATATACAAAATGCATATACAATAAGATAAATTTGTATTGAAAAAATATGCAAAATACACATAAAACAGTGTAAATTTATTTCAAAATCTATATACGAATACTCATAAATCAACGTAGATTTCTATAGAAATATATATACAAAATACACATCAAATGATGTAAACACGTATAAATATATATATATATATATATATATATATATATATATATATATATATATATATATATATATATATATATATATATATATATATATATATATATATATATATATATAGATTTAGATATAGAGATAGATAGATAGATAGATAGATAGATAGATAGATAGATAGATAGATAGATATAAAATACACATTAAATAATGTAAATTCGCGTCAAAATAAATAAACAAAATATCAATAAAAGTATGTGTATTTGTATGAAAATATATATATACATATATATATATATATATATATATATATATATATATATATATATATATATATATATATATATATATATATGTATATATATATATTTTTTTTTACGTCGCGGCTTATAGCGCCGGTAGGCTTTTTCCCGGTGGGGCCTGATGGTCGGCCCAAGGCTTCTTCCCGGTGGGTCCTGATGGTCGGCCCAGCCCGTTGTGGCGCAGGCGAGTATTTATAGTGGCGCCATCTTGCATTGGCTCATGCTGCCTTCCCGGAGCTCATCTTTAATCCTAGAATCTAGAGTCCGGGTTGATAGGTGGTCTTCTGGACAGCATGTGGGTAGTTTTAAGCCACTCGGCGGCGGCTGAAAAATCCCAGCTTGGTGGCACCGGGCGGGGATTGAACTCGCGTCCTCCTAAACGCGGTGGTGTTACTCTGTCGATTCAGCCACCGCCTCCCCATATACAATATACACATAAAATCACCTAAATATGTGTAAAACTATATACAAAAATACACAAAATAATTTTAATTTGTATGAAAATTAATATACAAAATACACATATATACAAAAGACAAATAGAATAATGTAAAATAGTATCAAAATAAATACACAGAATATTATAAAATAATGTAAATTTGTATGAAAATAAAGATGCAAAATACCCATAAAACAACGCATTTTTTATGAAAATATATATATACCAAAATACACATAAAGTATTTAAATTTGTATTACAATAGATATACAAAATGAACATACAATAAGGTAAATTTGTATTGAAATAGATATGCAAAATACATATAAAACAATGTAAATTTCTTTCAAAATATATATATGAATACACATAAAATAACGTAGATTTCTATAAAAATATATATACAAAATACACATAAAATGAAGTAAATACGTATAAGAAAATGTATACAAAATACACATAAAATAATGTAAATTCGTATCAAAATAAATAAACTAATTGCCAATAAAAGAATGTGCACGTGTATAAATATAAATATACAAAATCCACATAAAATAACGTAAAATTGTATAAAACTATATACAAAAATAAAAAAATAAAATAAATTTGTATGAAAATAGATATACAAAAGACACATAAAATATACTAGATTTGAATTGAAATAAATATAGAAAATACATAAAATAATGTAAATTTGTATCAAAATATATATTCAAATACACATATAATAACGTAAATTTGTATAAAAATATATAAACAAAATACACATTAAATAATGTAAATACGTACAAAAGATATGTACGTAATGTAAAAATTTATTAAATTAAAGATGTTATATACCCATAAAATAACTCTTGTTAAAAAAAATATATATAAAAAAATACATATAAAATAATTAAATTTGTATTAAATAAATATACAAAATACACATACAATAAGGTAGATTTTTATTGAAATAGATATGCAAAAAACATAAAATTAAGTAAATTTGTATCAAAATATATACGAATACACACAATAAAATAACGTAAATTTTATGAAAATATATACACAAAATACACATTAAATAATGTAAATACATAGAAAAATATATATATACAAAATACACATAAAATAATGTAAATTCGTATCAAAATAAATAAACAATTTTTTTTCTAAAAGAATGTATATATGTTGGAAAATCTTTATACAAAATACAAATAAAATAACAAAATTTGTATAAAAATATATACAAAAATACACACAAAAAATTTAAATTTGTTTGAAAATAGATATGCAAAATACACATGAAATTAAGCATATTTTTTTTGAAATACATATACAAAATACACATAAAATGTGGTAAATTTGTATGAAACTATATAAACAAATACACATAAGATAACGTAAATTTCCATTGAATATATGTAAAAAATATACATTAAATAATGTAAATATGTCTAAAAATATGTATACAAAATACACAGAATAACGTAAAATCGTATCAAAATAAATAAACAGACTATCAATAAAATAATGTAGATTTGTATGAAAATAAAGATGCAAAATACCCATATAATAACGCATATTTGTTTAAAAATATGCATACAGAAATACACATAAAATAATTAAATTTGTATCAAAATAAATATACAAAAGGCACATACAATAAAGAAAATTTCTATTGAAACAGATATGCGAAATACACATAAATAATGTAAATTTGTATCAAAATATATATACGAATACACATAAAATACATATAAAATTATGTATATATATATATATATATATATATATATATATATATATATATATATATATATATATATATATATATATATATATATATATATATATATATATATATATATATATATATATATATATATATATATATATATATATATATATATATATATATATATATATATATATATATCAAATACACCTAAAATAATGATAATTCGTATCAAAATCAATAAACAAAATTCCGATAAAAGAACGTACAAATTTACATTATTTTATGTGTATTTTGTACATGTATTTAAATACAAATTTAACTAATTATATGTGTATTTTGTATATCTATTTTCATACAAACTGAAATCTATTTTTTTGTTTTTTTTTTTGTATATATTTTTATTCAAATTTTCGTAATTTTCTGTGTATTTTGTATATTTATTTTCCTACAAATATACGTTCTTTTATCGAAATTTCGTTTATTTATTTTGATACGAATTTTCATTTTTTTAGGTGTATTTGATATATATATTTTTATACTTATTTACATAATTTTATATGTATTTTGAATATATATTTTCATAGAAATTTACTCTATATGTATATACAAAAAAACACATAAATAATTTCAATTTGTATGAAAATAAATATACAAAATACACATAAAATTAGGTAAATTTGTATTGAAATACATATACAAAATACACTTAAAATAATGTAAATTTGAATGAAATTATATAAACAAATACACTTAACATAACGTAAATTTGTATAAAATATATATAAAAATACACATTAAATAATGAAAATATGTATAAAAAAATATATACAAAAGACAAATAGTATAATATAAAATCGTATCAAAATATATACACAGAATATTAATAAAATAATGTACATTTGTATGAAAACTAAGATGCAAAATACCTATAAAATAACGCATTTTTTTAAAATTATATATACCAAAATACACATAAAATATTTGAATTTGTATTAAAATAAATATACAAAATGCACATATAATAAGGTAAATTTGTATTGAAATAGATATGCAAAATACATATAAAACAATGTAAATTTGTTTCAAAATATATATACGAATACACATAAAATAACGTAGATTTCTATAAATATATATATATATATATATATATATATATATATATATATATATATATATATATATATATATATATATATATATATATATATATATATATATATATATATATACAAAATACAAATAAAATTAAGTAAATACGAATAAAAAATGTATACAAAATACACATAAAATAATGTAAATTCGTATAAATATAAAAAACAAAATACCAATAAGAGAATGCGTATTTGTATAAATATAGATATACAAAATGCACATAAAATAACGTAAATTTGTATAAAACTATATACAAAAATACACAGAAGTAATTAAATTTGTATGAAAATAGATATACAAAATACACACAAAATAAGCTGAATTTGAATTGAAATATATATACAAAATACATAAAATAAAGTAAACTCGTTTCAAAATATTTTTCACAAATTCACATATAATTACGTAAATTTGTAAATATATATATAAACAAAATACACATTAAGTAATGTAAATACGTATAAAAAATATTTACAAAATACGCAAATAATCAAGTCATTCGTATCAAAATAAATAAACAAAAAACTAATTAAATAATGTAAATTTGCATGAGAAAACATATACAAAATACACATAAAATAACATTTTAAGTTTCAATAAATATATATGTACAAAAATGCACATAAAATTAGTTTGCATAAAAAAAATATATACAAAACACACATTATATAATGTAAATTAGTATAAAAATATGTATACAAAATACCTATGAAATAATCTAAATTCGTATCGAGTTAAATTAAGAAAATAACAATAAAATATTGTAATTTTGGATGAAAATATATATAGAAAACACACATAAAATTAACCTAAATACAAATACAAATATACACATTAAGTAATTTAAAATTGAATGAAATAAATATACAAAATAAGTAATAAATAATAATAATAATAATAATAATAATAATAATAATAATAATAATAATAATAATAAATAAATAAATATTTTGATACAAATTCACTTTATTTCATGTATTTTGTATATATATTTCAATTCAAATTTAGCTTATTTTTATAAAACTATATACATAAAATAACGCAATTTTCTATAAAAACATATGTACAAAAATAAACATAAAATAAATTTGCATAAAAATATATATACTAAACACACTTTAGACAATGTAAATGAGTATAAAAATATGTATACAAAATACCTATGAAAAAATCTAAATTCGTATCGAGTTAAATTAAGAAAATACCAATAAAATATTGTAATTTTGGATGAAAATATATATACAAAATACACATAAAATAACCTAAATACAAATACAAATATACACATAAAATAATTTAAAATTGAATAAAATAAATATACAAAAAAACATAAAATAATATAAATTTGTATGAAAATATATATACCAATACACATTAAATAACATGAATTTGTATCAAAATATATACTTATACACACAATAAAATAACTTAATTTTTTTATGAAAATGTATATACAAAATACACATAAAATAATTTCAATACGTAGAAAAATAGGTATTTTGTATACATATTTTTATACTCATTTACATTATCTAATGTGTGTTTTGTATAAATTTTTTTATGCAAACTAATTTTATGTGCATTTTTGAACATATATTTTTATAGAAACTTAAAACGTTATTTTATGTGTATTTTGTATATGTTTTCTCATACAAATTTACATTATTTAATTAGTTTTTTGTTTATTTATTTTGATACGAATGACTTGATTATTTGTGTATTTTGTAAATATTTTTTTATACGTATTTACATAACTTAATGTGTATTTTGTTTATATATTTTTTTTACAAATTAACGTTATTATATGTGTATTTGTTAAAAATATTTTGAAACGAATTTACTTTATTTTATGTATTTTGTATATATATTTCAATTCAAATTTAGCTTATTTTGTGTGTATTTAGTATATCTATTTTCATACAAATTTAATTACTTCTGTGTATTTTTGTATATGGTTTTATACAAATTTACGTTATTTTATGTGCATTTTGTATATTTATATTTATATAAATACACATTCTCTTATTGGTATTTTGTTTATTTATATTTATACGAATTTACATTATTTTATGTGTATTTTGTATACATTTTTGATTCGTATTTACTTAATTTTATTTGTATTTTGTATATATATATATATATATATATATATATATATATATATATATATATATATATATATATATATATATATATATATATATATATATATATATATATATATATATATATATATATATATATATATATATATATATATATATATATATATATATATATATATATATATATTTATAGAAATCTACGTTATTTTATGTGTATTCGTATATATATTTTGAAACAAAGTTACATTATTTTATATGTTTTTGCATATCTATTTCAATACAATTTATTTATTGTATGTGCATTTTGTATATTTATTTTAATACAAATTCAAATATTTTATGTGTATTTTGGTATATATAATTTTTAAAAAATGCGTTATTTTATAGGTATTTTGCATCTTAGTTTTCATACAAATGTACATTATTTTATTAATATTCTGTGTATATATTTTGATACGATTTTACATTATACTATTTGTGTTTTGTATATATTTTTTTATACATATTTTCATTATTTAATGTGTATTTTTATATATATTTTATACAAATTAACGTTATTTTAAGTGTATTTGTTTATATAATTTCATTCAAATTTACATTATTTTAAGTATATTTTGTATATGTGTTTAAATACAAATTTACCTAATGTTATGTGTATTTTGTATATTTATTTTCATACAAATTTAAATTATTTTTGTGTTTTTTTGTATATACATATAGAGTAAATTTCTATGAAAATATATATTCAAAATACATATAAAATTATGTAAATAAGTATAAAAATATATATATCAAATACACCTAAAAAAAAGAAAATTCGTATCAAAATAAATAAACAAAATTCCGATAAAAGAACGAATATTTGAAGGAAAATAAATATACAAAATACACATAAAATTACGAAAATTTGAATAAAATTTCAATTTGTATGAAAATAGATATACAAAATACACATATAATTAGTTAAATTTGTATTTATATACATGTACAAAATACACTTATAATAATGTAAATTTGTACGTTCTTTTATCGGAATTTTGTTTATTGATTTTGATTCGAATTTTCATTATTATATTTATATTTGATATATATATATATATATATATATATATATATATATATATATATATATATATATATATATATATATATATATATATATATATATATATATATATATATATATATATATATATATATATATATATATATATATATATATATATATATATATATATATATATATATATATATATATATATATATATATATATATATATATATATATATATATATATATATATATATATATGTATATTGTATGTGCCTTTTGTATATTTATTTTGATACAAATTTAATTATTTCATATGTATTTTTATATATATATTTATTTTAAACAAATATGCGTTATTATATGGGTATTTTGCATCTTTATTTTCATAGAAATTTACATTATTTTATTGATAGTCTGTTTATTTATTTTGATACGATTTTACGTTATTCTGTGTATTTTGTATATATATTTTTAGACATATTTACATTATTTAATGTATATTTTGTACATATATTTTATGGAAATTTACGTTATCTTATGTGTATTTGTTTATATAGTTTCATACAAATTTATATTATTTTATGTGTATTTTGTATATGTATTTCAATAAAAATTTGCCTAATTGCATGTGTATTTTGCATATCTATTTTCAAACAAATTTAAATTATTTTTGTGTATTTTTGTATATATTTCTATACAAATTTTTGTTATTTTATTTGTATTTTGTATATATATTTTCCTACAAATATACATTCTTTTAGAGGAAATTTTGTTTATTTATTTTGATACGAATTTACATTATTTTATGTGTATTTTGTATATATATTTTTCTATGTATTTACATTATTTAATGTGTATTTTGTATATATATTTTCATAAAAATTTACGTTATTTTATTGTGTGTATTCGTATATATTTTGATACAAATTTACTTTATTTTATGTGTTTTTTGCATATCTATTTCAATAAAAATCTACCTTATTGTATGTGTATTTTGTATATTTATTTTAATACAAATTTAATTATTTTATGTGTATTTTTGTATATATATTTTTTTAAATATGAGTTATTTTATGGGTATATTGCATCTTTAATTTTATAAATTTTTACATTACGTACATATCTTTTATACGTATTTACATTATTTAATGTGTATTTTGTTTATATATTTTTATACAAATTTACGTTATTATATGTGTATTTGAATATATTTTGATACAAATTTACATTATTTTATGTATTATCTATATTTATTTCAATTCAAATTTAGCTTATTTTATATGTCTTTTGTATATCTATTTTCATACAATTTTTTTTGTTTCCTTTTGTATATAGTTTGATACAATTTTAAGTTATTTTATGTGTATTTTGTATATTTATATTTATACAAGTGCACATTCTTTTATTGGCATTTAGTTTATTTATTTTTTGATACGAATTTATATTATTTTATGTGTATTTTGTATACATTTTCTTATACGTATTTACTTCATTTTATGTGTATTTTGTATATATATTTTTATAGAAATCTACGTTATTTTATGTGTATTCGTATATATATTTTGAAAGAAATTTACATTGTTTTATATGTATTTTGCATATCTATTTCAATACAAATTTACCTTATTGTATGTTCATTTTGTATATCTATTGTAATACAAATTTAAATATTTTATGTGTATTTTGGTATATATATATTTTCATAAGAAATGCATTGTTTTATGGGTATTTTGCATCTTTATTTTCATACAAATTTACATTATTTTATTAATATTCTGTGCATTTATTTTGATACTATTTTACATTATTCTATTTGTCTTTTGTATATATTTTTTTTATATATATTTACATTATATAATGTGTATTTTATATATATATTTCATACAAATTTACGTTTTTTTAAGTGTATTTGTTTATATATTTTCATTCAAATTTACATTATTTTTTGTTTTTTGTATATATATATATATATATATATATATATATATATATATATATATATATATATATATATATATATATATATATATATATATATATATATATATATATATATATATATATATATATATATATATATAATAATACAAATTTAATTATTCTATGTGTATTTTTGTATATGTATTTTCATAAAAAAATGCTTTATTTTATGAGTATTTTGCATCTTTATTTTCATACAAATTTACATTATTTTATTGATATTCTGTGTATTTATTTTGATACGATTTTACATTATTCTATGTATATTTTGTATATATATTTCATACAAATGAACGTTATTTTATGTGAATTTGTTTTCATTTCATACAAATTTACATTATTTTATGTGTATTTTGTACATGTATTTAAATGCAAATCTAACTAATTATATGTGTATTATATATATCTATTTTCATACAAATCGAAATTAATTTTGTGTATTTTAGTATATATTTTTATTCAAATTTTCGTAATTTTATGTGTATTTTGTATATTTATTTTCCTACAAATATACCTTCTTTTATCGAAATTTTGTTTATTTATTTTGATACGAATGACTTGATTATTTGTGTATTTTGTAAATATTTTTTTATACGTATTTACATAACTTAATGTGTATTTTGTTTATATATTTTTTTTACAAATTAACGTTATTATATGTGTATTTGTTAAAAATATTTTGAAACGAATTTACTTTATTTTATGTATTTTGTATATATATTTCAATTCAAATTTAGCTTATTTTGTGTGTATTTAGTATATCTATTTTCATACAAATTTAATTACTTCTGTGTATTTTTGTATATGGTTTTATACAAATTTACGTTATTTTATGTGCATTTTGTATATTTATATTTATATAAATACATATTCTCTTATTGGTATTTTGTTTATTTATATTTATACGAATTTACATTATTTTATGTGAATTTTGTATACATTTTTGATTCGTATTTACTTAATTTTATTTGTATATATATATATATATATATATATATATATATATATATATATATATATATATATATATATATATATATATATATATATATATATATATATATATATATATATATATATATATATATATATATATATATATATATATATAGAGATATATATATATATATATATATATATATATATATATATATATATATATATATATATATATATATATTTATAGAAATCTACGTTATTTTATGTGTATTCGTATATATATTTTGAAACAAATTTACATTGTTTTATATGTTTTTTGCATATCTATTTCAATACAAATTTACCTTATTGTATGTGCATTTTGTATATTTATTTTAATACAAATTCAAATATTTTATGTGTATTTTGGTATATATAATTTTAAAAAAATGCGTTATTTTATAGGTATTTTGCATCTTAGTTTTCATACAAATGTACATTATTTTATTAATATTCTGTGTATATATTTTGATACGATTTTACATTATACTATTTGTGTTTTGTATATATTTTTTTATACATATTTTCATTATTTAATGTGTATTTTTATATATATTTTATACAAATTAACGTTATTTTAAGTGTATTTGTTTATATAATTTCATTCAAATTTACATTATTTTAAGTATATTTTGTATATGTGTTTAAATACAAATTTACCTAATGTTATGTGTATTTTGTATATTTATTTTCATACAAATTTAAATTGTTTTTGTTTTTTTTTGTATATACATATAGAGTAAATTTCTATGAAAATATATATTCAAAATACATATAAAATTATGTAAATAAGTATAAAAATATATATATCAAATACACCTAAAAAAAAGAAAATTCGTATCAAAATAAATAAACAAAATTCCGATAAAAGAACGAATATTTGAAGGAAAATAAATATACAAAATACACATAAAATTACGAAAATTTGAATAAAATTTCAATTTGTATGAAAATAGATATACAAAATACACATATAATTAGTTAAATTTGTATTTATATACATGTACAAAATACACTTATAATAATGTAAATTTGTACGTTCTTTTATCGGAATTTTGTTTATTGATTTTGATTCGAATTTTCATTATTTTAGGTGTATTTGATATATATATATATATATATATATATATATATATATATATATATATATATATATATATATCTATATATATATATATATATATATATATATATATATATATATATATATATATATATACATATATATATATATATATATATATATATATATATATATATATATATATATATATATATATGCATATACATATATATATGTATATATATATATATATATATATATATATATATATATATATATATATATATATATATATATATATATATATATATATATTTTTTATATATAATTTTATATGTATTTTTAATACATATTTTCATAGAAATTTACTCTAATTTAGGTGTATTCGTATATATATTTTGATACAAATTTACTTTATTTATGTGTATTTCGCATATCTATTTCAATACAAATTTTCTTTATTGTATGTGCCTTTTGTATATTTATTTTGATACAAATTTAATTATTTTATATGTATTTTTATATATATTTATTTTAAACAAATATGCGTTATTATATGGGTATTTTGCATCTTTATTTTCATAGAAATTTACATTATTTTATTGATAGTCTGTTTATTTATTTTGATACGATTTTACGTTATTCTGTGTATTTTGTATATATATTTTTAGACATATTTACATTATTTAATGTATATTTTGTATATATATTTTATGGAAATTTACGTTATCTTATGTGTATTTGTTTATATAGTTTCATACAAATTTATATAATTTTATGTGTATTTTGTATATGTATTTCAATAAAAATTTGCCTAATTGCATGTGTATTTTGCATATCTATTTTCAAACAAATTTAAATTATTTTTGTGTATTTTTGTATATATTTCTATACAAATTTTTGTTATTTTATTTTGTATTTTGTATATATATTTTCCTACAAATATACATTCTTTTAGAGGAAATTTTGTTTATTTATTTTGATACGAATTTACATTATTTTATGTGTATTTTGTATATATATTTTTCTATGTATTTACATTATTTAATGTGTATTTTGTATATATATTTTCATAAAAATTTACGTTATTTTATTGTGTGTATTCGTATATATTTTGATACAAATTTACTTTATTTTATGTGTTTTTTGCATATCTATTTCAATAAAAATCTACCTTATTGTATGTGTATTTTGTATATTTATTTTAATACCAATTTAAATATTTTATGTGTATTTTTGTATATATACATTTTTTAAATATGAGTTATTTTATGGGTATATTGCATCTTTAATTTTATAAATTTTTACATTACGTACATATCTTTTATACGTATTTACATTATTTAATGTGTATTTTGTTTATATATTTTTATACAAATTTACGTTATTATATGTGTATTTGAATATATATTTTGATACAAATTTACATTATTTTATGTATTTTCTATATTTATTTCAATTCAAATTTAGCTTATTTTATGTGTCTTTTGTATATCTATTTTCATACATTTTTTTTGTTTATTTTTGTATATAGTTTTATACAATTTTACGTTATTTTATGTGCATTTTGTATATTTATATTTATACAAGTACACATTCTTTTATTGGCATTTAGTTTATTTATTTTTTGATACGAATTTATATTATTTTATGTGTATTTTGTATACATTTTCTTATACGTATTTACTTCATTTTATGTGTATTTTGTATATATATTTTTATAAAAATCTACGTTATTTTATGTGTATTCGTATATATATTTTGAAAGAAATTTACATTGTTTTATATGTATTTTGCATATCTATTTCAATACAAATTTACCTTATTGTATGTTCATTTTGTATATCTATTGTAATACAAATTTAAATATTTTATGTGTATTTTGGTATATATATATTTTCATAAGAAATGCATTGTTTTATGGGTATTTTGCATCTTTATTTTCATACAAATTTACATTATTTTATTAATATTCTGTGCATTTATTTTGATACTATTTTACATTATTCTATTTGTCTTTTGTATATGTATTTTATATATATATTTCATACAAATTTACGTTTTTTTAAGTGTATTTGTTTATATATTTTCATTCAAATTTACATTATTTTTGTGTATTTTGTATAAATATTATATATATATATATATACATATATATATATATATATATATATATATATATATATATATATATATATATATATATATATATATATATATATATATATATATATACAAAGTACATATAAAATAATACAAATTTAATTATTCTATGTGTATTTTTGTATATGTATTTTCATAAAAAAATGCTTTATTTTATGAGTATTTTGCATCTTTATTTTCATACAAATTTACATTATTTTATTGATATTATGTGTATTTATTTTGATACGATTTTACATTATTCTATGTATATTTTGTATATATATTTCATACAAATGAACGTTATTTTATGTGAATTTGTTTTCATTTCATACAAATTTACATTATTTTATGTGTATTTTGTACATGTATTTAAATGCAAATCTAACTAATTATATGTGTATTATATATATCTATTTTCATACAAATCGAAATTAATTTTGTGTATTTTAGTATATATTTTTATTCAAATTTTCGTAATTTTATGTGTATTTTGTATATTTATTTTCCTACAAATATACCTTCTTTTATCGAAATTTTGTTTATTTATTTTGATACGAATTTTTTATTATTTTAGGTGTATTTGATATTTTTATACTTATTTACATAATTTTATATGTATTTTGAATATATATTTTCATTGAAATTTACTCTATTTTATGTGTATTCGTATATATATTTTGATACAAATTTACATTATTTATGTGTATTTCGCATATCTATTTCAATACAAATTTTCTTTATTGTATGTGCCTTTTGTATATTTATTTCGATACAAATTTAATTATTTTATGTGTATTTTTGTTTATATATTTTTAAACAAATATGCGTTATTATATGGGTATTTTGCATCTTTATTTTCATACAAATTTACATTATTTTATTGATAGTCTGTTTATTTATTTTGATACGATTTTACGTTATTCTGTGTATTTTTTATACATATTTTTAGACATATTTACATTATTTAATGTATATTTTGTACATATATGTTATGGAAATTTACGTTATCTTATGTGTATTTGTTTAAATAGTTTGATACAAATTTACATTATTTTATGTGTATTTTGTATATGTATTTCAATAAAAATTTGCCTAATTTCATGTGTATTTTGTATATCTATTTTCAAACAAAATTAAAAAAAAATTGTGTATTTTTGTATATATTTTTATACAAATTTTTGTTATTTTGTTATTTTGTATATATATTTTCCTACAAATATACATTCTTTTAGAGGAAATTTTGTTTATTTATTTTGATACGAATTTCCATTATTTTATGTGTATTTTTTATATATATTTTTCTATGTATTTACATTATTTACATTATTTTGTATATATATTTTCATAAAAATTTACGTTATTTTATTGTGTGTATTCGTATATATTTTGATACAAATTTACTTTATTTTATGTGTTTTTTGTATATCTATTTTAATAAAAATCTACCTTATTGTATGTGTATTTTGTATATTTATTTTAATTCAAATTTAATTATTTTATGTGTTTTTTTGTATATATTTTTTTTAAATATGAGTTATTTTATTTTAAATGTGTATTTTTACATATTTTTCAATCCAAATTTACCTTATTTTATGATTATTTTTTATATTTATTTCATTCAATTTTAAATTATTTTATATGTGTATTTGTATTTGTATTTACATAATTTTATATATTTTTATACAAATTTTAGTTATTTTATTTGTATTTTGTATATATATTTTCCTACAAATATACATTCTTTTATTGGAATTTTGTGTATTTATTTTTTTACGAACTTACATTATTTTATGTGTATTTTGTATATATATTTTTCTATGTATTGAAATTATTTTATGTGTATTTTATATATACATTTTCATAAAAATTTACGTTATTTTATTGTGTGTATTCGTATATATTTTGATACAAATTTTATACAAATTCATGTTATTTTATGTGTGTTTGTATATATATTTTCATACAAATTTAAATTATTTTATGTGTATTTTTACATATATTTCATTACAAATTTACCTTATTTTATGTTTATTTTGTATATTTATTTTATTCAATTTTAAATTATTTAATGTGTATATTTTTATTTGTATTTAGGTTATTTTTGTGTGTTTTCTATATATATTTAAATCCAAAACTATATTATTATATTGGTATTTTCTTAATTTAACTCGATACGAGTTTAGATTATTTCATAGGTATTTTGTATACATATTTTTATACTCATTTACCTTATCTAATGTGTGTTTTGTATATATTTTTTTAATGCAAATTAATTTTATGTGCATTTTTGTACATATATTTTTATAGAAATTTGCGTTATTTTATGTGTATTTTGTATATGTTTTCTCATACAAATTTACATTATTTTATTGTTTTTTGTTTATTTATTTTGATACGAATTACATGATTATATGTGTATTTCTTACATATTTTTTTATACGTATTTACATTACTTAATGTGTATTTTGTTTATATATTTTTATACAAATTTACGTTATTATATGAGTATTTGTTAAAAATATTTCGATACAAATTTACTTTATGTATTTTCTATATATATTTCAACTCAAATTTAGCTTATTCTGTGTGTATTTTGTATATATATTTTCACCAAAATTTAATTACTTCTGTGTATTTTTGTATATAGTTTTATAAAAATTTACGTTATTTTATGTGCATTTTGAATATTAATATTTATACAAATACACATTCTTTTATTGGTATTTTGTTTACATTATTTTATGTGTATTTTGTATAATTTTTTATACGTATTTACTTAATTTTATGTGTATTTTGTATTTTTTTAGAAATCTACGTTATTTTATGTGTATTCGTATATATATTTTGAAACAAATTTACATTGTTTTATATGTTTTTTGCATATCTATAGAAATGCATATACAGTAAGGTAAATTTGTATTGAAAGAGATATTAAAAAATACATATAAAACAATGTAAATTTGTTTCAAAATATATATACGAATACACATAAAATAAAGTAGATTTCTATAGAAATATATATACAAAATACATATGAAATTATGTAAATACGTATAAAAATATATATACAAAATACATATCAAATAATGTAAATTCGTGTCAAAATAAATAAACAAAATATCATGAAAAGAATGTGTATTTGTATGAAAATAGATAATAGATAATAAATTTGTATGAAATATATATGCAAGATACACATTAAATAATGTAAATATGTATAAAAAAAATATATACAAAAGACAAATAGAATAATGTAAGATAGTATCAAAATAAATACACAGAATATTAATAAAATAATGTAAATTTGGATGAAAATAAAGATGCAAAATACCCATAAAACAACGCATTTTTTATGAAAATATATATACCAAAATACACATAAAATATTTAAATTTGTATTACAATAAATATACAAAACGCACATACAATAAGGTAAATTTGTATTGAAATAGATATGCAAAATACATATAAAACAATGTAAATTTCTTTCAAAATATATATACGAATACACATAAAATAACGTAGATTTCTAAAAAAAATATATATACAAAACACACATAAAATGAAGTAAATACGTATAAAAAAATGTATACAAAATACACATAAAATAATGTAAATTCGCATCAAAATAAATATACAAAATACCAATAAAAGAATGTGTATTTGTATAAATATAAATATACAAAATACACATAAAATAACGTAAATTTATATAAAACTATATACAAAAATACACAGAAGTAATTTAATTTGTTTGAAAATAGATATACAAAATAATGTAAATTCGTTTCAAATTCAATAAACAAAATTCAGATAAAAGAAAGTATATTTGTAGAAAAAATAAATATACAAAATACACATAAAATAACGAAAATTTGTATGAAAATATATAAAAAAATAAACAAAAATAATTTCAATTTCTATGAAAATAAATATACAAAATACACACGTATTTTGTATATCTATTTTCACACAAAATAAATTACTTTTGTGTATTTTTGCATATAGTTTTATATAAATTTACGTTATTTTATTTGTATTTTGTATATTTATATTTATACAATACACATTCTTTTATTAGTATTTTGTTTATTTATTTTGATACGAGTTTACATTATTTTATGTGTATTTTGTATACCTTTTTTTATACGTATCTACTTCATTTTATGTGTATTTTGTATATTTATTTTCATAAAAATCTACGTTATTTTATGTGTATTTGTATATATATTTTGAAAAAAATTTACATGGTTTTATATGTATTTTGCATATCTATTTTAATACAAATTTACCTTATTGTATGTGCATTTTGTATATTTATTTTAATACAAATTCAAATATTTTATGTGTGTCTTGGTATATATATTTTTATAAAAAATGCGTTATTTAATGGGTATTTTGCATCTTAATTTTCATACAAATTTACATTATTTTATTAATATTCTCTGTATTTATTTTGATACGATTTTATATTATTCTATTTGTGTTGTGTATATATTTTTTTATACATATTTACATTATTTAATGTGTATTTTTTTATATATATTTCATACAAATTTACGTTATTATATGTGTATTTGTTTATATATTTTCTTTCAAATTTACATTATTTTATGTGTATTTTGTATATGTATTTCAATAGAAATTAACCTAAATTTATGTGTATTTTATATATTTTTTTTTATACAAATTAAAATTATTTTTGTGTATTTTTGTATATAGTTTTATACAAATTTTGGTGATTTTATGTGTATATTGTATATCTATATTCATACAAATACACATTCTTGTATTGATATTCTGTATATTTATTTTGAAGCGAATTTACATTATTTAATGTGTATTTTATATATATATATATATATATATATATATATATATATATATATATATATATATATATATATATATATATATATATATATATATATATATATATATATATATATATATTTCTTTTTTGTACGTGTTTACATCATTTGATGTGTATTTTGTATATATATTTCTATAGAAATCTACATTGATTTATGAGTATTCGTATATAGATTTTGAAATAAATTTACACTGTTTTATGTTTATTTTGCATATTTTTTCAATACAAATTTACCTTATTGTATATGCATTTTGTATATTAATTTTAATACAAATTTAATTATGCTAAGTGTTTTTTTGTATATGTATTTTTATAAAAATATGCTTTATTTTATGGGTATTTTGCATTTCTATTTTCATACAAATTTACATTATTTTATTTATATTCTGTTTATTTTTTTTAAAAACAATTTTACATTATTCTATGTGTATTTTGTATATCTATTTTTATACGTATTTACTTAATTTTATGTGTATTTTGTATATATATTTTTATAGAAATCTACGTTATTTTATGTGTATTCGTATATATATTTTGAAACAAATTTACATTGTTTTATATGTATTTTTGCATATCTCTTTCAGTACAAGTTTACCTTATTGTATGTGCATTTTGTATATTTATTTCAATACAAATTTAAATATTTTATGTGTATTTTGGTATATATATTTTTATACGAAATGCGCTATTTGATGCGAATTTTGCATCTTTATTTTCATACAAATTTACATTATTTTATTTATATTCGGTGTATTTATTTTGATACGATTACACATTATTCTATTTGTTTTTTGTATATATTTTTTTTATACATATTTACATTATTTAATGTTTATCTTGCATATATATTTCATACAAATTTATTATCTATTATTTATTTTCATACAAATACTCATTCTTTTCATGATATTTTGTTTATTTATTTTAACACGAATTTACCAAGATATGTATTTTGTATATATATTTTTATACGTATTTACATAATTTCATGTGTATTTTGTATATATATTTCTATAGAAATCAACGTTATTTTATGTGTATTCGTATATATATTTTGAAACAAATTTACTTTGTTTGATATGTATTTTTGAATATCTCTTTCATTACATATTTACCTTACTGTATATGCATTTTGTATATTTATTTCAATACAAATTTAAATATTTTATGTGTATTTTGTTATATATTTTTATAAAAAATGCGCTATTTTATGGGAATTTTGCATCTTTCTTTTCATACAAATTTACATTATTTTATTGATATTCTGTGTATTTATATTGATAGGATTTTACTCTATTCTATTTCTTTTTTGGTATATATTTTTTTATACAAATTTACATTATTTAATGTGTATCTTGCATATATATTTTATACAAATTTACGTTATTTTAAGTGTATTTGTTTATATATTTTCATTCAAATTTACATTATTTTATGTGTATTTTGTATATGTATTTCAAAACAAATTTACCTAATCTTATGTGTATTTTGTATATTTCTTTTCATACAAATTTTAAATATTTTTGTGTATTTTTGTATATAGTTTTATACAAATTTAGGTTATTTTATGTACGCATTTACAATATTTAATGTGTTTTGTATATATATTTTTATGCACATTTACTTTATTTTATGTGCATTTTTGTACATATATTTTTTTAGAAATTTGCTTTATTTTATGTGTATTTGTATATGTTTTCTCATACAAATTTACATTATTTTATTGCTATTTTGTTTATTTATTTTGATACGAATGAAAATAGATATACAAAATATACATAAAATAAACTAAATTTGTATTGAAATATATATAAAAAATACATAAAATAATGTAAATTTGTATCAACATATTTTTTTATAGAAATCTACGTTTTTTTATTTGTATTCGTATATATATTTTGAAACAAATTTACATTGTTTTATATGTATTTTTGCATATCTCTTTCAATACAAATTTACCTTATTGTATGTGCATTTTGTATATTTATTTCAATGCAAATTTAAATATTTTATGTGTATTTTGGTATATATATTTTTATAAGAAATGCGCTATTTTATATGAATTCTGCATCTTTATTTTCATACAAATTTACATTATTTTATTAATATTCGGTGTATTTATTTTGATACGATGTTACATTATTCTATTTGTTTTTTGTATATACTTTCTTATACATATTTACATTATTTAATTTGTATCTTGCATATATATTTTATACAAATTTATTATCTATTATCTATTTTCATACAAATACACATTCTTTTCATGATATTTTGTTTATTTATTTTGGCACGAATTTACATTATTTGATATGTATTTTGTATATATATTTTTATACGTATTTACATAATTTCATATATATTTTGTATATATATTTCTATAGAAATCTATTTTATTTTATGTGTATTCGTATATATATTTTGAAACAAATTTACATTGTTGTATATGTATTTTTGAATATCTCTTTCAATACAAATTTACCTTACTGTATATGCATTTTGTATATTTATTTCAATACAAATTTAAATATTTTATGTGTATTTTGGTAAATATATTTTTATAAAAAATGCGATAATTTTGGGGGAATTTTCCATCTTTATTTTCATACAAATTTACATTATTTTATTGATATTCTGTGTAATTATTTTGATACGATTTTACATTATTCTATTTGTTTTTCGTATATATTTTTTTATACACATTTACATTATTTAATGTGTATCTTGCATATATATTTTATACAAATTTACGTTATTTTAAGTGTATTTGTTTATATATTTTCATTCAAATTTACATTATTTGATGTATATTTTGTATATGTATTTCAATACAAATTTACCTAATTTTATGTGTATTTTGTATATTTCTTTTCAAACAAATTTTAATTATTTTTGTGTATTTTTGTATATAGTTTTATACAAATTTAGGTTATTTTATGTACGGATTTACATTATTTAGTGTGTGTTTTGTATATATATTTTTATGCAAATTTACTTTATTTTATATGCATTTTTGTACATATATTTTTATAGAAATTTGCGTTATTTGTATATATTTTCTCATACAAATTTACATTATTTTATTGCTATTTTGTTTATTTATTTTGATACGAATTACATGATTACATGTGTATTTTGTACATAATTTTTATACGTATTTACATTACTTAATGTGTATTTTGTTTATATATTTTTAAACAAATCTACGTTATTATATGTATTTGTATAAAATTTTGATACAGATTTACATTATTTTATGTATTTTGTATGTACATTTCAATTCAAATTTAGCTTATTTTAGCTGTATTTTGTATATATATTTTCATACAAATTTAATTACTTCTGCGTATTTTTGTATATAGTTTTATACAAATTTACGATATTTTTTGTGTATTTTGTATATTTATAATTATACAAATACACATCTTTTACTGGTATTTTGTTTATTTATTTTGATACGATTTTTATGTGTATTTTGTATTCATTTTTTTATACGTATTTACTTCATTTTATGTGTATTTTGTATATATATTTTGAAACAAATTTACTTTGTTTTATATGTATTTTTGAATATCTCTTTCAATACAAATTTACCTTACCATATATACCAAAAAACACATAAAAAAAAATTGTATTAAAATAAATATATAAAAAAAACATACAATAAGGTAAATTTTTTTTTTTTTTTTTACAGCAAAGGAGACAGCTCAAGGGCACAAAAAAGTAAACATTAATAAAAAAAAAGCCCGCTACTCGCTGCTCCTAAAAAGAATCCAAAGAGGTGGCCGAAAGATAGGTCAGTTTCGGGAGGAGAGGTGTCCTGATACCCTCCTCTTGAAAGAGTTCAAGTCGTAGGCAGGAGGAAATACAGATGAAGGAAGATTGTTCCAGAGTTTACCAGCGTGAGGGATGAAAGAGTGAAGATGCTGGTTAACTCTTGCATAAGGGGTTTGGACAGTATAGGGATGAGCATGAGTAGAAAGTCGAGTGCAGCGGGGCCGCGGGAGGGGGGGAGGCATGCAGTTAGCAAGTTCAGAAGAGCAGTCAGCGTGGAGATATCGATAGAAGATAGAAATAGAGGCAACATTGCGGCGGAATTTAAGAGGTAGAAGACTATCAGTATGAGGAGGAGAGCTGATGAGACGAAGAGCCTTTGCCTCCACTCTGTCCAGAAGAGCTGTGTGAGTGGAGCCCCCCCACACATGAGATGCATACTCCATACGAGGGCGGACAAGGCCCCTGTATATGGACAGCAACTGTGCAGGGGAGAAGAACTGGCGGAGACGGTACAGAACGCCCAGCCTCGAGGAAGCTGATTTAGTAAGAGATGAGATATGAAGTTTCCAGTTGAGATTTTGAGTTAAGGATAGACCGAGGATGTTTAGTGTTGAGGAAGGTGATAGCTGGGTGTTGTCAAAGAATAGGGGATAGTTGTTTGGAAGATTGTGTCGAGTGGATAGGTGGAGAAACTGTGTTTTGAGGCGTTGAAGGACACCAGGTTCTTCTTGCCCCAATCGGAAATAATAGTAAGGTCTGAGGCTAAGCGTTCTGCAGCCTCCAGCCTTGAGTCGTTAAGTTCCTGAAGGGTGGGTCTTCTATTAAAAGAAGTTGAATAATGCAGAGTGGAATCATCGGCGTAGGAATGGATAGGACAGTTCGTTTTGGAAAGAAGATCATCAATGAACAACAGAAAAAGTGTGGGAGATAGGACAGAACCCTGTGGGCCACCACTGGTAAGAGATGTAAGGGAAGAACAGTGACCGTCTACCACGGCAGAAATAGAACGGTCAGAAAGGAAACTGGAGATAAAGGTACAGAGAGAAGGATAGAAACCGTAGGAGGGTAGTTTAGAAAGCAAAGATTTGTGCCAGACCCTATCAAAAGCTTTTGATATGTCCAGCGCAATAGCAAAAGTTTCACCGAAACGGCTAAGAGAGGATGACCAAGAGTCAGTTAAGAAGGCTAGGAGATCACCAGTAGAACGCCCCTTGCGGAACCCATACTGGCGATCAGATAGAAGGTCAGAAGTGGAAAGGTGCTTTTGAATCTTCCGGTTAAGGATTGATTCAAAAGCTTTAGATAGACAAGAAAGTAAAGCAATAGGACGGTAGTTTGAGGGATTGGAGCGGTCACCCTTCTTAGGTACAGGCTGTATGAAGGCATACTTCCAGCAAGAAGGAAAGGTAGATGTTGACAGGCAGAGGCGAAAGAGTTTGACCAGGCAGGGTGACAGCACGGAGGCACAGTTTTTAAGGACAATAGGAGGCACTCCATCAGGTCCATAAGCCTTCTGAGGATTGAGGCCAGAGATGGCATATAAAACATCATTTTGAAGAATCTTTATAACATGCATAAAAGAGTCAGAGGGTAGATGATTAGGAGGAATATGCCCAGAATCGTCCAGAGTGGAGTTTTTAGAAAAGTTTGAGAGAAGAGTTCAGCCTTAGAGATAGATGAGACGGCAGTGTTGCCGTCAGGACTGAGGAGTGGAGGGAAAGATGAAGAAGTGAAGTTGGAGGATATGTTTTGGCTAGATGCCAGAAGTCACGGGAAGAGTTAGAGAAAGCAAGGTTTTGACATTTTCTATTAATGAAAGAATTTTTGGTTAGTCGGAGAATAGATTTGGCACGATTTCGGGCAGAAATGTAAAGTTCATAATTAGCATTAGTTTGAAGGCTCTGGTATCTTTTGTGAGCTACCTCTCTATCATTGACAGCACGAGAACAAGCGTGATTAAACCAAGGCTTTTTAGCGTGAGGAGTAGAGAAAGAACGAGGAATGTATGCCTCCATTCCAGAGACAATCACCTCTGTGATGCGCTGAGCACACACAGAGGGTCTCTATCCTGGAAGCAATAATCATTCCACGGGAAATCGGAAAGTACATCCTCAGGTCGTCCCACCGAGCTGAAGCAAATGCCAGAAGCATCGCCTCTTCGGTGGGTCCAGAGGGTGTACAGGAGCGATAGGACAGGATGCAGAAATAAGATTGTGATCGGAGGAGCCCAACGGAGAGAACAGTTTGACAGAATAAGCAGAAGGGTTTGAGGTAAGGAAGAGGTCCAGAATGTTGGGCCGATCTCCAAGACGGTCAGGAATACGTGTAGGGTGCTGGACCAACTGCTCTAGGTCGTTGAGGATAGCAAAGTTGTAGGCTTGTTCACCAGGATGGTCAGTGAAAGAGGATGAAAGCCAAAGCTGGTGGTGAACATTGAAATCTCCTAGGATGGAGATTTCAGCGAAGGGAGTGGGTCAAGATGTGCTCCACTTTAGAATTCAAATAGTCAAAGAATTTTACATAGTTGGTAGAGTTAGGTGAGAGATAAACAGCACAGATGTATTTAGTAATAGAATGACAGTGAAGTCTAACCAGATGGTGGAAAATTCAGAAGAGTCAAGGTCGTGGGCACGAGAGCAAGTGATGTCGTTGCGCACGTAGGCGCAACATCCAGCTTTGGATTGAAATTTAGGATAGAGATAGTAGGAGGGACCAGAGTAGAGATTGCTGTCAGTAGCCTCAGAAACCTGTGTTTCGGTAAGGAAGAGAAGGTGAGGTTTAGAGGAGGAGAGATGATGTTCCACAGAATGAAAATTAGAGCGAAGACCGCGAATGTTGCAGAAATTGAGAAGAAAGAGGTTCGAGGAGTTATCAAGACACCTCTCGGGTCGGCAGCCAGAAGGGGAGTCCTCCCTGGGGGAATTTGTGGTCCCCCCCCCCCAGGCGGGGACTCCGAGGCTTGGTGTATGTGCGCCATTTTGAAATTTTAATTTTGGGAAAAGGTGTATATGTTGTGAGAATGTAGTGTGGTGTGGATAAAGAGAGGATCTGTCTTTAGAGAGCATGCTGAACTACTCTCCGGTGTTGGTGAGACAATAGGGAAACGGTTAGTGAGGACATGGGAAGGGTCTTTGGAGGGCTTCAGCTCCCTTCTCACCTCCCATATATACCTCACCGGGAGTGGCTTGCGCCCGTTCGGTAGGTGTCTTCCTACCTACTCCAAAATACATATAAAACAATTTAAATTTGTTTCAAAATATATATACGAATACACATAAAATAACGTAGATTTCTATAAAAATATATATACAAAATACACATAAAATGAAGTAAATACGTATAAAAAAATGTATACAAAATACACATAAAATAATGTAAATTCGTATCAAAATAAATAAAAAAATACCAATAAAAGAATGTGTATTTGTATAAATATAAATATACAAAATACACATAAAATAACGTAAATTTATATAAAACTATATACAAAAATACACAGAACTATTTTAATTTGTATGAAAATAGATACACAAAATAAAGTAAATTCGTTTCAAATTCAATAAACAAAATTCAGATAAAAGAACGTATATTTGAATAAAAAATAAATATACAAAATCCACATAAGATAACGAAAATTTGTATGAAAATATATAAAACAAAAAACAAAAATAATTTTAATTTGTATGAAAATAAATATACAAAATACACATGTATTTTGTATATCTATTTTCACACAAATTTAATTACTTTTGTGTATTTTTGCATAAAGATTTATATAAATTTACGTTATTTTATACTTATATTTATACTATTCACATTCTTTTATTAGTATTTTCTTTATTTTTTTTCATACGAGTTTACATTATTTTATGTGTATTTTGTATACCTTTTTTTTTATACGTATTTACTTCATTTTATGTGTGTTTTGTATATTTATTTTTATAGAAATCTACGTTATTTTTTGTGTATTCGTATATATATTTTGAAACAAATTTACATTGTTTTATATGTATTTTTGCATATCTCTTTCAATACAAGTTTACCTTATTGTATGTGCATTTTGTATATTTATTTCAATACAAATTTAAATTTTTTATGTGTATTTTGGTATAAATATTTTTATATGAAATGAGCTATTTAATGGGAATATATATATTTTGAAAAAAATTTACATGGTTTTATATGTATTTTGCATATCTATTTCAATACAAATTTACCTTATTGTATGTGCATTTTGTATATTTATTTTAATACAAATTCAAATATTTTATGTGTGTCTTGGTATATATATTTTTATAAAAAATGCGTTATTTTATGGGTATTTTGCATCTTAATTTTCATACAAATTTACATTATTTTATTAATATTCTATGTATTTATTTTGATACGATTTTATATTATTCTATTTGTGTTTTGTATATATTTTTTTATACATATTTACATTATTTAATGTGTATTTTTTATATATATTTTATACAAATTTACGTTATTTTAAGTGTATTTGTTTATATATTTTCATTCAAATTTACATTATTTTATGTGTATTTTGTAAAAGTATTTCAATACAAATTTACCTAATTTTATGTGTTTTTTGTATATTTATTTTCATACAAATTAAAATTATTTTTGTGTTTTTTTGTATATAGTTTTATACAAATTTAGGTGATTTTATGTGTATATTGTATATCTATTTTCATACAAATACAAATTCATTTATTGATATTTTGTTTATTTATTTTGACGCGAATTTACATTATTATATATATATATATATATATATATATATATATATATATATATATATATATATATATATATATATATATATATATATATATATATATATATATATATATATATATATATATATTTTTATACGTGTTTACATCATTTGATGTGTATTTTGTATATATATTATTATAGAAATCTACGTTGACTTATGAGTATTCGTATATATATTTTGAAATAAATTTACACTGTTTTATGTGTATTTTGCATATTTTTTCAATACAAATTTACCTTATTGTTTATGCATTTTGTATATTAATTTTAATACAAATTTAATTATGCTATGTGTATTTTGCATTTTTATTTTCATACAAGTTTACATTATTTTATTTATATTCTGTTTATTTTTTTTTAAACAATTTTACATTATTCTATGTATATTTTGTATATCTATTTTTATACGTATTTACTTAATTTTATGTGTATTTTGTATATATTTTTTATAGAAATCTACGTTATTTTTTGTGTATTCGTATATATATTTTGAAACAAATTTACATTGTTTTATATGTATTTTTGCATATCTCTTTCAATACAAGTTTACCTTATTGTATGTGCATTTTGTATATTTATTTCAATACAAATTTAAATTTTTTATGTGTATTTTGGTATAAATATTTTTATATGAAATGAGCTATTTAATGGGAATTTTGCATCTTTATATTCATACAAATTTACATTATTTTATTAATATTCGGTGTATTTATTTTGATACGATTTCACATTATTCTATTTGTTTTTTGTATATATTTTTTTTATACATATTTACATTACTTAATGTGTATCTTGCATATATATTTCATACAAATTTATTATCTATTATTTATTTTCATACAAATACACATTCTTTTCATGATATTTTGTTTATTTATTTTGACACGAATTTACCTAGATATGTATTTTGTATATATATTTTTATACGTATTTACATAATTTCAAGTGTATTTTGTATATATATTTCTATAGAAATCTACGTTATTTTATGTGTATTCGTATATATATTTTGAAACAAATTTACTTTGTTTTATATGTATTTTTGAATATCTCTTTCAATACATATTTACCTTACTGTATATCCATTTTGTATATTTATTTCAATACAAATTGAAATATTTTAAGTGTATTTTGGTATATATATTTTTATAAAAAATGCGCTATTGTATGGGAATTTCGCATCTTTCTTTTCATACAAATTTACATTATTTTATTGATATTCTGTGTATTTATATTGATTGGATTTTACATTATTCTATTTCTTTTTTGTATATATTTTTTTACACACATTTACATTATTTAATGTGTATCTTGCATCTATATTTTATACAAATTTACGTTATTTTAAGTGTATTTGTTTATATATTTTCATTCAAATTTACATTATTTTATGTGTATTTTGTATATGTATTTTAATACAAATTTACCTAATTTTATGAGTATTTTGTATATTTCTTTTCATACAAATTTTAAATATTTTTGTGTATTTTTGTATATAGTTTTATACAAATTTAGGTTATTTTATGTACGCATTTACATTATTTAATGTGTGTTTTGTATATATACTTTTATGCAAATTTACTTTATTTTATGTGCATTTTTGTACAAATATTTTTTTAGAAATTTGCGTTATTTTATGTGTATTTGTATATGTTTTCTCATACAAATTTACATTATTTTATTGCTATTTTGTTTATTTATTTTGATACGAATGAAAATAGATATACAAAATATACATAAAATAAACTAAATTTGTATTGAAATATATATACAAAATATATAAAATAATGTAAATTTGTATCAAAATATTTTAACAGATGCGCATAAAATAACGTAAATTTGTTTTAAAATATACAAAATACACAATAAATAATGTAAATATGTATAAAAAAATATATACAAAACACAAATAGAATAATGTAAAATCGTATCAAAATAAATACACAGAATATTAATAAAACAATGTAAATTTGTATGAAAATAAAGATGCAAAATACCCATTAAATAACGCATTTTTTATAAAAATATATATACCAAAATACACATGAAAAAATTAATTTGTATTAAAATAAATATACAAAATACACATACAATAAGGTAAATCTGTATTGAAATAGATATGCAAAATACATATAAAACAATGTAAATTTGTTTCAAAATATATATACGAATACACATAAAATAACGTAGATTTGTATTAAAATATATATACAAAATACACATAAAATGAAGTAAATACGTATAAGAAAATGTATACAAAATATACATAAAATAATGTAAACTCAAAATAAATAAACAAAATACCAATAAAAGAATGTGCATTTGTATAAATATAAATATACAAAATACACATAAAATAACGTAAATTTGTATAAAACTATATACAAAAATACACAGAAGTAATTAAATTCGTATGAAAATAGATATACAAAATACATA
>NW_026111327.1:0-12684 GCF_024679095.1 Eriocheir sinensis | reverse complement strand
ACATAAAGGCTACGAATATAATTCGCCTTAAGGAAGCTGAAGTCTTAATCAACACCCTTTAAACGCCCCCCGACAAGCCCGTTACAACTGGACAAGGTGTATTTTGACTTCCTAAGCTCAAATCCGGGCACTCTAAAGCGCCCAAAGTGATATTTCATGGAATATATGCAATTTCATCGGATGCTCACCACATAGGGAACGAGCAATTCCATTACGAAAAAAAAAACATTGAAAATACACAGGGAGGGTAAAATAGTCCATTCCGACTCGCCAGAATGGAACAAATTACCCGGTGCTGAAATATAACTGCCACATCGTTTCCGACCAGTGTATCATAATTTCCTCTTTGAGAGCAATCATGTCGTGCTCCGAAAATGTAGAGTACCATATAGTTTAGGAAATATTAGGGTTTGAAGTTGGAGAGGTACCCTGTGTAGTCCGTCACAAATGGCCCTTTTTACCCACCCTCAAAAATACCGCAAATATGCATGAATAAGCCCAGATTTCATACCAGCATTATCGGACACATAAGGAATAACATACTTTTTCGTCTAATTACCTTCTAACTCCGCCTCTTGGTAGGAATAGAGTATTCAATACGTGTATATAGGCGGTTTCAGCAAAGGGGAGCTTACGTTTGTGATTGCCATGAAGGGCAGACCTCAGAAATCACACCCTGATGTAAAAATAACTATGAATGGAAGGAATGTGGGAAACACTTCAATCAGAAGAGTATCCTTGATGCAAACACCCTTACACACACTGGGGTAAAGAACTATGAATGGAAGGAGTGTGGAACTCATCCGGAAGGGTGACCTTGGTAGTAGAATGTGTGAAACAATTCCCCCAGAGGAGTACCCTTGATGTATACACACTTACACACACTGTTGTAGAGAACAGTGAATGTAAGGAGCGTGGAAATCCATCCAGAAGAGTATTTACCCTGCCTACACACACCCTTACACCCACTGGGTAAACAGGTATGAATGTAAGGAATATGGGAAACAATCCACCCAGAAGAGATTCCTTGATGCACACACCCTTACACACACAGGGGTAAGGAGCTATGAATGGAAAGAGTATGGGATTCATCCGGGAGTGTGAGCTTGGTAGTAGAATATGTGAAACAATCCACCCAGCAGAATATCCTTGATGCTCAAACCCTTACACACACTGGGGTAAAGAGCTATGATTGTAAGGAGTGTGGGACTCATCCGGAAGGGTGATTGACCTTGGTAAAGTAGAATGTGGGAAACAATCCACCCATAGAGTATCCTCGATGCACACACCCTTATACATACTGGGGTAAATAGCTATATATGTAAGGAGTGTGGATTCATCCGTAAAGGTGACTGACCTAAGTAGTAAAATGTGGGAAACAAGCTTCCCAGAAGAGTATCCCTGATGCACACACCCTTACACACACACACACACACACACACACACACACACAAAAAAAAAAAAATCAGGCTGCCCGGTAGCTCAGTCGGTTAGAGCGCCGTGCTGTAAGGCTTCACGGCCAAACAGGCGGCGGTTCGAGCCCCGATCAGGTCGAATTATTTCCGTTGACTAGGAGTGGTTACTGTCCCCCCTTGAGCAAGGAGGGTGTGGTGTGTGTGTGAGGTCCTGGCAGTACCCAGAGGTCGACAATAATGAGCACTTGCTCACGACTTGTGGGTACCTGCTGGCGAAATCGAGTCCAACTCGTGATCTGGCCGTGGCTTAGGAAACATTTTCACATCACTTGTAGGGAACATATCTAGCTTGTCGTAGTAGCAAGCACACGGCCACGGATTAGTAAACTCACTTTACATAGTCTTAACGCTAGTCACGCTTCTGCTCTTGAAGACGTGTTCTGTTTTGACACACATGAAATCTGTTCTTCAAGTCTTACAAAGTGCCAAGGCTCGAAATGGAGGATTTCGCTATCGTGGTGCGTGACGAAACCTCCAGCCTGGATAGTGATCTGAAGCTGGCATTAGTAGCATCCTTGTGGCTATAGCTCCCCGAAGGTTACAGGACATCTTTCCATATTCCGAGCATCACACAAGGTAGCTAAGCTGGCACACCACGTCAAGGTTACCAGTCCCACCATGCTCTGGTGGGGAAAGCCCCAGAGCCGTGCCAGGGCTGTGGAGAAAAAGGATTAGTAAAGCCGCGGTTACACTAGCCCAGCCTAGCCAAAGCCGCCCAGCCCAGGGTAAATTTGAGTGGACGCGCTGGATCGTTGTTCTCCCAGTGGTATGGCAGTTGCCAGATTGTCTTACTCAGCCTCTTATATTTACCGACTTCCGACCCGAAAACTGTCTCATGGTCCCCAATAAGGAGAGTCACTTATAATTATCGTTAAAATAGTTCATTCCTGATGTTTCTTGGCAATAGTCAGGCGTCAGAAACCGGTAAATACTATGCTCTGAGTACGACAATCTGGCAACGGTAGGGCGCAGCAGAGGTATTGATATACTGTAGTAGTCAAGCATACAACTAAAACCAAATTATCCTATATAATAAAATATATAAATATTATGTTATTATATAATGAAATTATTAGTTTTCCTTTATAATTAATGATCACTAACGGCACACAAATTAATAAAACACAGCACCTTCACACTCGATTGACTTGATAACTAGATGTAAACAAACACAGGCCTTCGTCAAGCCAACGCCAACGAAGTCACCATGGTATACCTAGAAAAATCAATTGTATGGCCACAAGAGACCATACTGTATATAGCCTCTTGTAGGGCCTCAACAGTATTGGCGCAGGCCTCCTCGCTTCCTATATCCATGGTTGTCGTCCTTTGTTTACATCTGGGCTTCTCGGAAGAGCTTAGGCGGCTGGACTGGGCATGCTTCTGTGTGACCACTTGCGTTGTAAACCAGGCTAACGGCTGGATTCAAGCCCAGGCAAAATCGTCCAGCCTAGGGGTAATAGTGACTAGTGTTACCGTAGCTTAACACTACCTAACGTATGATGAGGGATGATTGAAATGCATGATGAGGATAATGAAACATACTTCCTAAGATAGAAATTCATTCTAAAGAAGTCCGATTATCACTTTATGTCACAGATTCCTTTATACGCAGATATAAATTCATTCAAAATAGGTATATTGTTCCTTGACACTTTGAGAGATTTCCTTAAATTCATTCAAGAAAAGTCCGATTATCACTTTATGCCACCGATTCCTCTATACGCAGATATAAATTCATTCAAAATTGGTATATTGTTCCTTGACACTTTGAGAGATTTCCTTAAATTCATTCAAAAGAAGTCCGATTATCACTTTGTCACAGATTCCTTTATACGCAGATAGAAATTCATTCCAAACAAGTCTAATGTTCCTTGACACTTTTCGACACGGATTACTTTATATGCAGATTGAAATTCATTCCAAAGAAGTAATTGTTCCTTGACACTTTATGAGCGGGATTTCCTTAAACGGTTGAGGTACTTGAACCTGTCCTTGATCTTGTTGGGACTCCAGTCGTAGTACACGGGATGTCGTTCCGCCAGGTAGGCTTTTACGTCATGCCATCTTACGATGAATAGACCTTTCCCCTGGCTTCTATCACATCCTATGACAGCCTGTTTTATATCTACGTTCTTCCGGTGTCGCGCTTTTTCTGAGGTGTCTCCAGCTTTCTGGTGAAAGTGGATGGTACCGTGCTCTGCACCGACGACACCACACTGAAGTCCTTGGTAGACGTCAAAGGACTGGTTTCCTGCATAGACAACAGCACACTGAGATCTTCTAGAAACCCAGTCGCCACGGAGCCCGAGATGATGCTCCAGAAAAGGAGATTAAATTTTGTTATAAACAATTCCAGGTTTTGATCGCTCATATCATGAAACCAGTTCTGCTTTTACGCACTCTAATTCAGGTCCATCTTCAGGTTGAGGTTCAGCTTCATGTCCACCAGCAGACTGCTCCTGCTGGGTGGCCTCTGGAGTTGAGGGCGATCTAATTGATAAAAAAACAAACATTGAAAGAAATGCAGTTCCAGTCAACGTGCATATCAAGTTTATATCCACCCAAAACTTCAGATCAGAGATCAGAGATTGAGCAAGGCCTACGATCCTCGTCCTCAACGCAGGCGATGGCTGCTTCTAGTGAGATCTTTAAATAAGGAGCCTGTAGAATCTCGAGTACGACGCTGAGATCAATGTTTTGCTCCTCCTTCTTCCTCCGCCTCTGGATAGCTTCAATGTTTTCTTTTTTCTGGTACTTCACTGCAAATTAAAGATAAAAGTACCCCATCAGCCAGAGTATTTCTATGAAACAGAACAATACAGCCATTTACATTTACAAAATTTGTGAATACTCACGCGATATGGCCTTCAGACGTTGGCTCACGTCCTGCTTTTCCTCTGCATCGATCTGGTAAAGCTTCTCGGATGAGGTAGCCATACATTCAGTGGCACGTGTGCATCCTGACACGATCTTCCTTACATAATTGGCAGAGCAGGCATTATTATTGGTTTACAGAAAGCAAAGTGGTTTGTCCAATTCCTCAAATTGCTTGCATATTGTAGACCCATTTATTGTGCTGAGAACTTCATCTCCAACCGCGTGGTTTACAACATCCTCTCCATTCGAATTTCAGCTTTTAGAGTTCCATCGACGAGGGATGTGTACGTTTTTAAGTATCTGTGAAAGTGGTCTGCAAAAGCCTTATCCCGTCACATGTTGTGACCTTTATGTCTCCACTAGATACATTCACAGTTAACAACTCTTCCCCTTAAGAGAGCTGTTGGGAGGTCTTCATACTCCTGCGAAATTCCTCTGATCTCCTTTTCATAAGGTGCACGTTGGTGACGTGTTCGTCAATTCGCTTGACTGACTTGTCACACACGCTGCACCTTGTTAAAGAGTATCGGTTCTTTGCTTGGATTTCGTGGGATACTGCGACTTGGCGGCTGTTTGCAGAAGCTTTGTCAGCTCTTTCTGCTTTACCAGCATTTGAGTTATATCATCTTTGCTCAGGTACCGATGGCACTGTGCAAAGTGGCGTTTCAAGTTCATCGTCTTGCCACTGCAGCCACCTAATGGGCATGGCTTCCTGCAAAGAAGATACAAGTGAGTGAATTAATATGCATGCATTGTAATGTCATTCCTAACAATTTGTAGCAACTGGTCAAAGTGTGTGAAACTCAGAAATACTCACAGTGACCTGCTGAAGGTAGTGCGTTACCTTGGCCCGGTGCCTCCCAAGTCGTTCTTTCAGTTTCACGGCCTGTACCTTCTTCACAGCCCCCCATAAGTCCTCTGCTACCTCTAGGCAAACTGACTGCTTCTGTTTTAACATTGACAGTTCTCTTTCATGAGCCCTATTTTTTTTTTTTTTTTTTTTTAGAAGAACAACTCGCTGATTTCATTCAGAGTTGGGGGTTTCCCACCCTTCCCAAAGATGTTTTCATCGTGTTCCTCCCGTGACTTCCGGGGCAGATCTAATCGTTTCATGATGTCCTCGGGAATGTCTCTACTGGTAGAGGCCACTGCGTCTACTTGAGCTGCTGTCAGTTTGATTGAGGCATTGGAGGAATCAGAGGATGAGCCTGTTGCGATAGGAATTGTATCACATACACACTCATGCATATACGATAATCACAATATTTCCACTCATATAACAGCCACCGTATTCATACCTTCCTTGGTGGAGTCTAGGTAAGATGAACAGGTCTCCTTAGCAGTGGCACCGCTGCCAGTTGCAATAAAAGAGACCCGTAGGTAAAGACAGTCAGAATTTGAATGGGCAATAGCACATATGTGTGTGTACTCACATGGCACTCCCAAGTCAAGAGCGTGCGGCTTCCGTCTCTTCTCCAAATCGTTGAGAAAGTTTCTCGTTGCTTCCTCTTCCTCGAAGGACAATGACTGCCTCAACCTCTTTTGAGAACCAACACATCCTCCACAGTGAACGAATTGTCGTCGCAAGAATCGGTCAACACTCGATTCAGAATCCATTTTCCTGGTTACGTTTTTACCCTGTAAGCTGTGGGGTAAAAGATAAAATGTTCAAAGTTTCCATATAGCAGAGTAAAATGTTAAGCTACGCGAAGTAGGTGGTTTGGAGTCAGAGTTTTTCTTCTCATGTAGGCTAAGGTGGTCCACGGCACCATTAATGGTGAACCCTTCAAGAGGGCTCCCCCATCTGCCAACCGGGGGACGTGCCCCTACGCTGTCTAGCCTCAGCATAGGGATCATTTTGGGCGTGTTATTTTTTATTTATTTATTTTATTTTTTTCAGAGCTCCGAAACGAGAGGATGGTTCTGACCGACGATATTGCGTGCGCCGTCACCCTCGGGATGCGTTATCGCACGGAGAGTGGAGTTACCATCACCAAGAGAGATTTACATAGATTTACATAGAAAATCAGACCACACAGACCCCATGGTCCAGACTTGGTGGTCTGTCCTTAAACCTAAGTGATTTTACATTAATCAGAAGACTCCAAAACGTTGCACTTCTACTCTAGTTGAAGGAGGTGACGGTCGAGCTTATTTTTGAAGGAGTCAATCGTGTTACACTGGACCACTGATGGTGGAAGCTTATTCCATTCTCGCACTACAACGTTGGTGAAGAAAAATTTTGTGCAGCCTGAATTTACTTGTCTACATCTGAGTTTTACGCCATTGTTCCTCGTGCGCAGACTGTCATCGATCATAAACAATGTTGATCTGTCTACATTCGTGAAACCATTAAGTATTTTAAAACATTCGATCAGTTTTCCTCGGAGGCGACGTTTCTCAAGAGAGAACATGTTAAGGGTAGAAAGCCTTTCTTCGTAGGATTTGTTGCGCAAGGAAGGGATCATTTTCGTTGCCCGACGCTGAACACCTTCTAATTTAGCAATATCCTTTGCATGGTGGGGGGACCAAAACTGTACCGCATATTCCAAGTGGGGTCTGACTAAACTGTTGTAGAGCGGGAGTATTACATCTTTATTCTTGAATACAAAGTTTCTTTTAATGAAGCCCAACATTCTGTTCGCTTTATTTGCTGCATCGATGCATTGCTGTGAGAATTTGAGGTTTGACGCGATTTTGACCCCAAGTCTTTGACGCATTGAACGCTTTTGAGTTTAACGCCGCGCATTTCGTATTCGAACTTCTTATTCCTCGTTCCAACTTGAAGGACCTGGCACTTGTCTACGTTAAAGGGCATCTCCCATCTATCCGACCAAGATGAAATTTTGTGCAAATCCTCTTGGAGGCTTTGCCTGTCTTCGTCAGTGAGAACCGAGTTACCAATCTTTGTGTCGTCTGCAAATTTACTAATGCGGTTATTGAGTCCAACATCCACGTCGTTGATGTAAATAATGAGGAGCACTGGGCCAAGGACCGAGCCCTGAGGGACGCCACTAGTGATAGGCGCCCACTCTGAGTTAAATCCGTCAATCACTACTCTTTGTTGTCTGTTGCTCAACCAATTCGCGATCCATTGGTTTACTTGACCGTCAATACCTATTTGCTTTAATTTGTAAAGTAATTTATGATGCGGGACTTTATCAAACGCTTTCTGGAAATCAAGATAGACTACGTCCAGTGATTTGGTTACGTCATAAACAGTGAAGAGGTCGTTATAAAAGGTTAATAGGTTTGATAGGCAGGATCTTTTGTTTCGGAAGCCATGTTGTGAGTCCCCAATCAATGAGTGGCTTTCAAGGTAACTCACAATTTTGTCTCTAATTATGCCCTCAAGTAGCTTACCTACAACCGAAGTTAGAGAGAGGGGTCGCTGCATTGAAGGCTGATCGCATTGGCAAACACAATAATAACATAATATGAAATGATAATAATATTATTATTATTAATGGTAGTCATGATAGCCAGTCCAAGCCACTCATAGCCGCGAAGAGACCGTTTGAGCTTCCCGACAGTGTGAGTGAGCTCTATATCAAAGCTAATACGAGCAGACTGGCAAAAAATCACGTTTGAAGGTAACTACGGTTACGCATCTCGAGGGTGACACCGCACGCAATGTCGTGGTAGCCCTTAGTTTCCGTCTGATCAGGCAGAGCTTCCGACATGCAGTATCAATAATCGTCGGCACAGCGTCGCCAGCGCGTGCACGGTAACTACTGCAGCATCGGGCAGAGCATCCGACATGCAGTATTCATAATCGTCAGCAGAGCATCGACAGCGCGTGCATGTTAATTACTGCTGCATCGGGCAGAGCATCCGACGTGCAGTATTCATAATCGTCGGCAAAGCTTCGACAGCGCGTGCATGTTAATTACTGCTGCATCGGGCAGAGCATCCGACGTGCAGTATTCATAATCGTCGGCAAAGCGTCGACAGCGCGTGCATGTTAATTACTGCAGCATCGGGCAGAGCATCCGACATGCAGTATTCATAATCGTCGGCAGAGCGTCGGCAGCGCGTGCATGTTAATTACTGCAGCATCGGGCAGAGCATCCGACATGCAGTATTCATAATCGTCGGCAGAGCGTCGACAGCGCAGTATTCATAATCGTCGGCAGAGCGTCGACAGCGCGTGCATGTTAATTACTGCTGCATCGGGCAGAGCATCCGACGTGCAGTATTCATAATCGTCGGCAAAGCTTCGACAGCTCGTGCAACCCCCTCTCTTTTATGAGAAGTTACACGGCATAAGCTGCAATCAGCCTTCAATGCAGCGACCCCTCTCTCTTTACGTGATGGTGACTACTCTCCGGGCGTTGACGCATCTCGAGGGTGACACCGCACGCAATGTCGTCGGTAGCCCTTAACTTCACCCGCTCGGGCAGAGCCTCCGACAGGCAGTATTGATGATATGCATTTCGAGGGTGACACCGCACGCAATGTTGTCGGTAGCGCTTAGCTTCACCTGCTCGGGCAGAGCCTCCGACAGGCAGTATCAATAATATGCATCTCGAGGGTGACACCGCACGCACAGTTGTCAGTAGCCCTTAGGATTTGCTACCGGGTTTTATAGGTGAACGTGTTTTCAGAATTGTTCAATTATCTAGTGAACTTATGTATACTTACACCTTCAAATAGAGTATATATCCTGAAAATATTATGAAATTCCCATGCACCGAAGATGGTGTAATGAATATTTTTTGATAGTGAATATGATATTATAAAAAAAAATACATACCGCTAAAGTCAATCTTTCCATATCAATTAGCATAGCAAGAAATGAAAGATCATTTAGCTTGGCAAGAAATGAAAGATTAGAGTCTTGGTAACAGCTTGGTAAACCCATATTTCATCTAACTCTCATCTATGTTTTTTAAATGATTTTTTATTTTGACTTATGGATAAATGCTGTAAAATTGTGGTAGAAAAAATCAAACAAAAATGTCAGTCATAGTATACTTTATTAAAAGCTAACCAAATAAAAGGAAATTTTATTCTCTTCAAAACTAAGCAAAAATTAACAAAATCGGTCAATTCATACCAGAGATATGGCTCACTAATGGTTGGAAAAATAAATTTTACAGGAGAGCCATTTAAAGTTTAAAAAGAATGTGTCGCCATATTTAAAACTCTCCTGCACCGTAGTCACGCCTGTCATGTCTTTCTTGTTTACGTTTTCTCACCACACGCATACACTCACGCCTCCTGCCACGTATTTTGATGGATGACTGCTGTATTTGAGTGTATGGTGGTGCAAAGAGAGGAAGCACAAATCCGTCTTCATACCCGACGTTGTACTCTAAGACAGCTTGCCCAATAGCATATTCCAGAATGTTTTTGTTTGCATTCTTATACTTTGAGCAGTATCACAGATACGTGAATGCAAGTGCTCATTCACGTTTTGTATTTTTCCAAGGAGGCATGCAGATAACAATTTGTCGGAGGTTAGCCTCTTCTTGCAGGTAACTTTTTCTAAATATAATATTTTCATCTTCAACTGCTAGCATCTGTGACGACTGACAAACTTCTAATCTTCTCCTTTTAACAGATGAGGTGGAGGGGCTTGGAGTGGAGGTGCTTTGGGTAGACGTGCTTGGAGTACAGGCTGTTGGGTTGGAGGTGATTGGAGTCGCCGCGGTGGAGGCAGGTGGCGTGGCTGGAACACTGATGTCTTCTTCCTCTTCTAACTTTTCGTTTTTTACACTCCCTGGCCGTCTCCGCTTTCTTGCGCATCTTCAACACGTGCTTCTTTACCCCTCCCATGATTACAGCTTGAGAAATAATGGCAAAAAAGAATAAATCGCGTGTGTGTCTGGGAGGCCGGGAAGCGACAACCTTACCCCTTCAGCTTTGGTAAGGCATTCTACATACCGTCATAACTTCTTCTGACGGTCATAGCGGAACAAAATGGCGCATTTCAGACATAACTCCGTCAGAAACTCTTATGGTCGACCATAAACTCTTATGGACGACCATAAAATTGCGCGGGACGCTGAGGTCGGGTTCACCCTGTCATAACTCTGCTTATGACCGTCAGAAGCGCGTCAACATGGCAGCCCCACGTCAACACGCTCCCCAGCCTTTTCGAAGAAGAGACGTACTGAACGAGCTCAGCGATGCTGAGCTTATCAGAAGATACAGATTTGACAAGGAAGGTATTTTGTACGTCACTAATCTTGTGAGGGAAGCCTTGTCAAGTGACACCAAGAGGAGAAACCCACTCACCCCGGAGATGAAGGTGATCATCACACTGCGGTATCTTGCCACGGGAAAAATGCAAATGTGTAGCAGCGACGACCTCGGCCCATCACAGCCCAGCATCAGCAGAGCCATCACCCAGACCATTGACGCCCTTGCAAACGTCAATATTCTCAAGCAGTTCATCAGCTTCCCCACCACCCAAGACGTTACTGAGGCGAACAAGGCAGACTTCCTCACCATTGCAAATTTTCCCGGGGTTATTGGTGTCGTTGATGGGACACACGTAAGGATTGTGGCACCAAAGGAGGAGGAAGACGTGTTTGTCAACCGCAAGGGATATCACAGTATTAATGTGCAGGTCATATTTGATGCCAACTATCGAATACTGGATATCCTAGCGAAGTGGCCTGGCTCAGTGCATGATGCACGTATTTTGAATGGCTGTGGAGTGGCAGAATTGTTCCAGAGAGGGCATGTGCCACCAGGTAGTCACTTGTTGGGAGACAGTGGCTATCCCAGCAAGCCATGGCTCCTGACACCTTACCTGCGACCTCTGCCTGGACCTCAGTCACGCTATAATAGGTGAGTAGATTGTCTTTATATTTCTTTTGGGTATCAGTATAGTTTCTTACAATAAACATGTTGAATGTGAGATCCGCTAAAAATTTTGTAAGAGTTGACATGCCACGCACTACCAGGTGCAATTAGCAAACTGAGCCAATCACAACAGCTACCTATTATATACAGAGTTCGGATAATAGGTTAGGCTAAGTTTCGACTGATCGAAAAAAACTTAATTATTTAAGTTCATTTTAGAATAATAAAAAAAATGAAACTAGCAAATAAATCAGGAAAAAACTCAACCTAATCTAGATTAACTGGCAACAAATAATACACATATTATATCAGCTTAAATAATAATTAATGACGTTAATAATAAGTACATCAGATTTAAAGAAAATAATACACCTTTTCACCTTCAAATTTAAAGAAAAAGATCTTTAAATGAAAAAAAATGTCAGAATTTTAAAGAGTTGATTTTCCTAGTAAAAAAGTTGACCAAATTTAAAAAGTTGACTTTTAAATTAAAACACTTGACTTTCAAATTACAAAAGTTGACTCAAATTTTTAAAAATAGATTTCAATTTAAAAAATGTAATTAACCCGGTAACAGCGACGGGCCAAATTTGTGGCTTTACCGTGTAGCAGCGACAGGCCAAATTTGTGCCATGTTATAAACCCCTCAAAATAGATGATACATAATCTGATCACAAATGCTCTGATATATATTATGAAATGGTTTGTGTGAGGGGTGATTTTTTCTCATTTTTCTCGCTTGGAGGGACCATTAACCCGTGGGCTTTGGCTATGGGAAAGCCGAGAAGTGCCTGAGAAATGACAAAATTACTCTACATTTTGAGACTAAAAAAAGAGCATGGAATGTACATCAGAGTACTCCTCTCATAACCACAGCCACGACTCATCAAAGCCCTAAAAAGGGTCTGTCGACGTTCTCGGGTTAAGAAACATGATCCCCGCTGCTACCGGGTTAAACTGAAAAAAAATTGTCAAGGACAGTCAAATTTAGTCAAGCAAAATCAAATTTAGTCAAGCTAGGTATGGCAAGTAGTGAATTTACCCATAGTTAATGGAACATAAGTACTTAATATTGACTGCCATTATTATTTGTATTTTCTTTTAGGGCCCACAAACGGACACGGAGTGTTGTGGAACGGGGAATAGGACAGCTCAAGCGCCGCTTTCATGTCCTACACAGCGAGGTCCGAGTAACTCCCCCGGTGAAGGTGTGCAAGCTGATACATGTATGCGGCATGCTCCACAACATCTGCAAGGACAGGAATATTCCCATTCCTCTCGATGCGGCTCAACCTAACGCTGAAGAAGTGGATCTTGCCATGGCACAACCTGAAGGTGTGCAAGTTGTGCCGCCACTTCCAGCTGGTCAGCGGAATGAAGGTCGCCTGTATCGAGATGAATTCTGCAACTTGCATTTCCAGTAAGTTGGATATTTTATACATATATGTTTTTCGAATTGAATCTGGGAAACACTCATTTCTTAAGAATCTGCATTATTCTGTATCATTATTAT
>NW_026111326.1:10000-12699 GCF_024679095.1 Eriocheir sinensis | reverse complement strand
GCAAGCTGCAATTTCTCTTTTTCCTTCCATACCTCGCCTCGGGTCACTCGGTCCTCGCCACTCTTCTTCTTTTGTCTTGGTAGCTTTTCTTCTATGTTTATATAACGTCACTGTTTATGGGTTGCGGCTCAGGGGGTTTAAGACTGGATGCCCTTCCTGACGTCACGCTGCGGCACTGGGGTTCGAACCGTCTCGCCCTGACTCTTCACATCCATGGCCTGACGCTCCTACCCACTGAACCACCACGCCCCACCACTCTTCCCAGTAACCCGAATCGTTATTAAGACGGTGTAATTAAAGTATTTTTGCTTGCTCGGGACGGGGTTTGGCCGGGGTTAGTGTCGAGATAGTTAAATTGGATTAACGATGGGTGATTTGGTGTTTAGTTGTTAGGTTGGGCTCGGTTACTGTTAGGATAAGGTTGAATTAGATGAACGATAGCATGCATTGGTATTTTGTTGGAACTTATATAAATTTGCTTGTATGAAGTTGGTTTTAGCTTATTATGTTATTTCCTTGTTTGGTTGGTGTGTATGGGTTGGAGACAGTAGAGCGACCAAAAGGCTTACACAGGTTATATTAGAAGATAAAACTGTGTGTGTGTGTGTGTGTGTGTGTGTGTGTGTGTGTGTGTGTGTGTGTGTGTGTGTGTGTGTGTGTGTGTGTGTCTGTAGCTATTCAGTTAGTGTACCTCGGAGCCTTGTTTCGATCATTCTGCAGGACTGTTACAATGAGAGGAAGTGGACATTAATGTTTTGGGAAGGAAGGAGATGGAATGAAGAGGAAAATAAATATAGGAATTTGATGAAAGAGGGGCAGAATATGATGGGCTTGAGATTAGAAAAGAAAAATAGAAGAAAAGAGGAATGGTTGAAAAAGGGAGGCAATAAAAAATGTTAGGAGGCAAGTGATATGGAAGTAAAAAGACAGTGAAAATGAATATTAAAAGGAGGAAAAATGGAATAAAAAGGAAAAAAAATGGATGATGGATGGTAGGTGAATAGTCAGTGGCAGGCTCATTAATATTATTTTTAAGATGGAGAAACTGTCTGAATAAACGAGGTGAACGAAGTAGAAGGCAGTTGAAAAAAATACCCAATCTGTCTGTTCCTTTATTCTTGCCTTCCTCGTCGCTGAAAGTTCCCTCCTAACATATATTTTTCCTCCATGTCTTGTTTCCCTCATATATTCTTTCTATCTTTAAATCTCTCATTATTTTCTACCAGTTTCCATGCCTTGTCTTCTGTCTTATTCTCCCGTGATCCCACTTTGTTTCTGTTAATTGCTCCATCTTTACTTTTAATTGCTTCACCTCTCTTTTCCCCCGACTACGTTTTTCCCTGTGCATTCAATATTATCTAGATCATATTCTTTCCCCGTGTATTGCTTTAAATTTCTTTTTTCCTCCTTGTTTCTTCAATCCTTTCTGCATTCCGTTATTCCTTCTTTTGAATATTCGTTCATTCATTTCTTCATTTCTTCCTTTCTTTCTCTTTTGCTTCCTTACTCAGTTACACTTTTCTTGTCTCTTCATTCCTTTCCCCCCTTCCTTCCTTCCTTCCTTCCTTTCTTTCTATTCTTTTCTTTTTTTAGTTCCGCGTCTCTCCTGTTAGATCATTGCTTTCCTTCTGATTTGCTTCCTCTCTGCAGCACACGCCTCCTCCTTTGTCCTCTTTTCTTTCCTCCTTTCCCTCCTCCTTTCAAAATTCCATGCGCCAGTCCTGCTTTACTGCTGTCTTTTATTCTTCCTTCCTTCCTTTATTTCTTCCCTAATTCCTTCACTCATTTTTTTTTCCGTCGCTCAAATACTTCCCAAACATGGTCCTCCTCATACTGATCTCCTTTTTTTCTGCTCCCCCTTTTTTTTTCTTCTATTCACTCTTAATACCCGTCATATTTCGTGCTCCCTCACTCCTACTTACCTCATCATTTCTTCATCTACCAATGTTTTTTTTCCTGTTCCCCTTCACTCTCTCTCTCTCTCTCTCTCTCTCTCTCTCTCTCTCTCTCTCTCTCTCTCTCTCTCTCTCTCTCTCTCTCTCTCTCTCATGTGCCTTTCGGGAGGTCGCATGGAAAGAATGAGATAAGGGTGGAGAAGGGAACACAGGAAGGAGGAGGAATAGTAGATTGAAGAAAGAAAAGAGGAAGGGAGGAAGAATCATGGGGGGAGGGAAGAGGAAGAAAGAGGAAGGATTAATAGAAGTAACGGAAGGAAGAAAAATGGTGATGGTTTTGATGAAAGTAAACAAGAAAGAGAACGAAAGGGGTGAAGGTGAGGTACGGAAACAAGGAAGGGAGCAAAGAGAGGATAGTGGAGGTGGTGGTGGTAGTGATGAAGAAGGGAAGCAAGGAAGGGAACGATTGAAGCTGGTGGTAGTGATAGTGGGGGTATGGAAGTGAAAATAGAAGGGAGGGATGGAGTGAGGGCAGATTTTATGTACGGGACAGGTGAGCGCGAAAGGTTGATTACCTGAATATCTTGGAGACTGGCTTGCCTCGTGCACACATAAATTTTGGCAACTTTAGACTTTATGCCCCGGTGTGAACTTACAGCAAGGGTGAACGAAAAGGGAAGCAAAAAATGTGAAACTCTGATGCGGAACTTTCATCGGCTAAGTTCCGTTTCATTATTTTCTTTCACCTTTCCTGCTTAATTAGAATATTCGCCAATTAATTAATGATGGCTTAGAAGTAAAATA
>NW_026111326.1:0-2500 GCF_024679095.1 Eriocheir sinensis | reverse complement strand
TACCCTTAACTTAAACTACTGGTAACCTAAGCTGTGGGGGAAAATGACTTCATTACATAAGAACATAAGAACATAGAAACACAGGGAGATTGGAAGAGGCCGAGTGGCCTACACAAGGCAGCCCCAGAATCCCCCCTAATACTCACGATGGGTGAGGTGTAGTTTCAGGGGCACAGGTGGAGGCTTGATCCTCGTTTTACCGGCGGTACTATGCATGCACCAGTATCCTGTCACCTTACTGCACCCACACCTCACTCCACCTGTCATGCGGACATTAACTGTTGCTTTACTCTATTGTTAAATTACGCTACTTGTAATCTAGGTTGTGGGGGAGAATAATATGGATTTAGGTTGACGTCTTGTTGCAATCTGTCTGAAAACATGCGAAGAAGGGTCAGTATAATCTTGTATCCCTGAAGTACTTATCCAATGAAGACTTGAAGCTATTGATACTCTGTGCGCTAACTACTGACGGTGGGAGTCTATTCCAGTGATCGACGACTCTATTATTGAAAAAACTTCTGCGCACCAATGTGTTACATCGGTTTCCCTTTAACTTCATACCGTTGCTGCTGCTGCTGCTGCGGAGGAGGAGGAGGAGGAGGAGGAGGAGGAGGAGGAGGAGGAGGAGGAGGTGGAGGAGGATGAGGAGGAGGAGGGGGAGGAGGAGATGGAGGAGGAGGAGGAGGAGGAGGAGGAGGGAGAGGAGGAGGAGGAGGAGGAGGAGGAGACAGAGGAAGAGGAAGAGGAGGAGGAGGAGGAGGAAATGGAGGAGGAGGAGGAGGAGAAGGAGGAGGAGGAGGAGGAGGCGGAGGAGGAGGAGGAAGAAGATACTCCAAAGCAGTGGTTCCCAAACTGGGGGGCACGCTCCACTGGTCTAAAGGAAGGCAGGAGAGTAAGCAAGAAGTAAGGTTGGAGGAAAGGAAGGTAAGAGGGCAAAAAGGAAGAAAGGCAGGCAGGCAGGCAGGTAGAAAGGATGGCAGGCAGGCAGGCAGGCAGGCAGGCAGGCAGGCAGGATGGCAGGCAGGCAGCCAGGCAGGCAGATAGAAAGGATGGCAGGCAGGCAGGCAGGCAGGCAGGAAGGCAGGCAGGCAGGTAGAAAGGATGGCAGGCAGGCAGGCAGGCAGGCAGACAGGCAGGTAGAAAGAAGGGCAGGCAGGCAGGCAGGAAGGAAGGAAGGAAGGAAGGAAGGAAGGAGGTCAAGGTCTTGAATCAAGTTGATTTGTCTGACCTTTACCAGCTCCCAAAGTTTAGTTTTTGTGGCGAGCGAAGTGCTGCAGCTGTTGTTTTGGGTTCAGTCCCAATTTCTTTAAAAAGTTGGATGAAGTCCCTGACATTTTTCTTTTATACAAACTCGGCTTGATAAATGTCAGTGCCAATCTCTGGTATTGCGATCGCGGACGTTTGTTTTATTTTGCGTCATACATTTCTGATGCTGGCGGCAAGGGAGTGTGAGCGGATGGGTGAGTGTGTGTGTGTGTGTGTGTGTGTGTGTGTGTGTGTGTGTGTGTGTGTGTGTGTGTGTGTGTGTGTGTGTGTGTGTGTGTGTGTGTGTGTGTTGTAAGGCCACGCAGCAGCTGCAAGAATGTGCTGGACGTCACCTCGACATCCAACCACATTTCATTTATATTCGAGGTTTCTTCCTTTTCCGTGGCCTCGAAAGTATCTTCTTCGACATAAAGAAAACAACGCTAGTGATTTTCTTGCGACGCACTTGAGCTCCGCGTTACAGTGACGGACGGTGTAAGGAAAGGACCTTGTTTTTTTACCTTCTTACATCAACTGTATACTGGTTATTATCGGAAAGTGTTCTTGTATTCACGCTTATGATAAGGAATAAGGAAGGGATAAGGAAGTATAAGGAAAGGAAGGCGTAGAAGGAGAGGGTTCTCTCTGGGACGGGGAAAGAAAGGTGATATGAGAATGGGAGATGGGGTTAAGGTGGAGAAAATGAAGAAAATAAGAGCACTGGCGCACGGGCTAGGCGGCAGGAATGCAGGCGGCTGGTAAAAAGCTGGAGGGACATATGGCCGTCTCCTTGTACTCCGCCTTCCTCCTCCTTTTCCAGCTTCTCCTCCTTCTCTTCCTCTTCCTTTTCTTTCTCAACACACTCTAGTCCCTCTCACACACACTCCTCCTTTTCCACCGAGCATAGTTCTTTCTTTTCCACACACTGCTTTTCCTCTTTAGTCATCTTCTTTCTTCTCTCAAGCACGTATCTTCTTTCGCTTCTTCACTCTGCTCCTCCTCCTCCTCCTCCTTCTGAAACTGTACTTCCCTCCTCCTCTGCCTCCTCGCCTTCCTTCACACTCTCCTCTACTTTTGACGCCACCCACTGCCTTTCCTCCTCCTCCTCCTCCTCCTCCTCTTCCTTCCCTGCACAGCCCTCTTCCTACAGCTCCACTCACTGCTGTTCTTCCTCTTTCTCCACGTCCTTGCCATCCTCCACTGTCCTCTTCCTTCCCTCTTAAGAACAGTGTAAGAAATGTCGCTGCTGGCC
>NW_026111325.1:0-7500 GCF_024679095.1 Eriocheir sinensis | reverse complement strand
GCAGAAATTTTTCATTGTCATTGAATTTAACCTTTAATTAGGGCAAAGGGAAAGATATATGGAGACAAAGAATATCACTATGTATATAGCAGTTGTATCTTTTACACATGCTAATAATTTAACAATCACAGACAAAATAGTAACCTATTACTGCCTCATTGATTCAGAGCCATTTTCAAACTTAACAACCTTACCTCCTCCTACTGAATGGTAAACCTATCTCTAACACAAACACTAGAATAATAAATTCATTTAGATTAGTAATACAGTATACTGTTTTTCAATCTATCTTTTTCAATGCCTACCCTGCAAGCTTGGGAATGGGTGTAACCTGGTTAGTTTAGGTTTGATTCTTTCAAATATTCAATCATACAGTATGTTAGTTTAAGTTTGATTCTTTCAAATATTCAATCAAACAGTATATTATGTTAAATATAATTCACAGTCTGTGTCAAGCTCAGGCCAATGCTTAACACAAAGACCCGGCTTGGTGGCAATGATAACACCGCCACCTTTGCCGAGGTCTGTCGGGCGGTCCTTACGAAAAATGGTCATACTGAAGGGGGGCGGGAAAAGCTCACTACTGTTAACGTCAGGAGTCAACCAAGTCTCAGTCCCTACTATTATGTCAGGGTTGTGTATATATATAGTGATTAGGTGGTGTAACTGGGATATTTTGTTTTTAATGCTACGGAAATTAATTGTTAAAAGTCGGAGGGAAGTGTGGCTATGATGTGGTGGTTGTTGAAGTAAAGGGATAGGTGAAGATGATGATGAAGAAGAAGGAACGGAGGGGAGTGAAGAAGTAGAGGAGGGAGGTGAAACGAGAGGCGATGAGCGACGGGAGGAAAAGGAAATAGGGATTGGGGAAGGTGGAAGGGTAGAATAGGGTGAGGGTGATAGTGCAGGCCTAGGGTTGTAAGTAACGGAAGTGAGAGTCGAGTGATAAGTCGAGTCTGGCGTACGGAGGGAAAGCATCGGTCTGTGTTGGTTAATGGGACTGGGTGTGAAGGATGGAGCAGGGTTATGAGAGGTGCGAGGTGTTGAGTGTTTGGGGTTCAGGAGGGGAGTGTGTTGTGTGTCAGGGTTGTATGTGTTGTGTTGATAAAGCGTGTCGAAGGAGTTGAATAGTGGAATAGGATTAGCTGAGAAGAATGAGGATGATAAATTAGGAATGTCGCATCTAATGCAGATCCACGAGACGCTATTGTCAATCAGTCCAGTGTAAGTCGGCGTAAAACACCCGATACAGCTGACGTGGTACCAACCAGCATGCCCGGATCTATCACGACACGAATCACACTGGATGGGTCTCTGCCCCCACCTCACCGCCTTGCTACAAAGTTGGCAAGGGTACTTGGGTCAATAAGGGCCAGGGTTGACCATAGCGCCCGTGTCTCCACATAGAAGCAGCAAGAGAAGGATGGTGTGTCGTTTGTGTACCTTTGTATCGTTGTTGGTGTGCCGATTGAAACACTGAACCACAGTGAGCGAAAACGATTGTTGAGTATGGGTGCTTGTTTGTGACTTGTGCGATTGTTGTTTGTGTATGTGTTAGTGGGTGTAGAAATAGTGCTACGTGTATAAATGTGGTGATCAGGAAGGCACTGTGTATGACGGAATAACTGTTTTCGTGTCTTACCTTCCGTGAGTGTGTACGGTGTTCTTGTGTTGTCGGCAGATTCCTAGTGTCACTGTACCGGTTCGTGGACTGGAACAGCCTCGTCCGGCACTTAAGTGTAGTTGCCATTACCAATTTAAAAGGTTAAAATATTAAAATAAAAGGTAAAAACTAGATTAAAACTATTATAAAACTAAAAACAAATTAAAAACAGTATGTATGTAAATAAAAATAGATTCAAGAATGAGAAAACAGAGTGTAATATGTGTGGAGCAGAAAATGAAGACCTGGAGCATTTCCTACTTTGGCGTCCAGCATATAGTGAGGAAAGAAAGAAAAATGTTAAACTACAACAACCCTATAAAAAATGAAGTAATCGGAGATCTGCTCTTTAATAACACCGACATACATGAATCAAAATATCTATTTGGAATTTGTGGAAAGTAAGAGAAAGGGTAATGAAAGAAGAAGAAAATAATAATAACCATCAGTGAAAAGCACAGCGCATATTCCAGACAGCGAGAAGAACACATCAGGGAGTGCCGTTACAAAGGCTATACTCCCGACCTACAACTGAACTGAACAATGAAGAATGATGAAGAAGAGGACGATCCGCTGCCAAAACAATGAACAAAACGTCACAGTGCTATCAAAACATTGCTTTATAAGGACGTATCAACCATAAATAATACCATTCACTGAATATGTGGTGACTGTGGACTCCTACACTATTAAATCTAATATCCTGCTGTCAGCACTTGTGATAAGAGAGAGAGAGAGAGAGAGAGAGAGAGAGAGAGAGAGAGAGAGAGAGAGAGAGAGAGAGAGAGAGAGAGAGAGAGAGAGAGAGAGAGAGAGAGAGAGAGAGAGAGAGAGAATGAATTACATAAATTACATAGAAAATCAGACCACACAGACCCCATGGTCCTTAAACCTAAGTGAATCTACACTAATCAGATGGCTCCAAAACGTTGCTTTTCTACTCTAGTTAATCTTAAGTTCAAGGAAGTGACGGTCGAGCTTGTTTTTAAAGGATTCAATCGTGTTACAATGGACCACTGATGGTGGGAGCTTATTCCATTCTCGCACTACAACGTTGGTGAAGAAAAATTTAGTGCAGTTTGAATTTACTTGTCTACATTTGAGTTTTATGCCATTGTTCCTCGTTCGCAAAGTGTCATCTATCATAAACAATTTTGTTCTGTCTACAATCGTGAAACCATTAAGTATTTTAAAACATTCGATCAGTTTTCCTCGGAGGCGACGTTTCTCAAGAGAGAACATGTTAAGGGTGGAAAGCCTTTCTTCGTAGGATTTGTTGCACAAGGAAGGGATCATTTTTGTTGCCCGACGCTGAACACCTTCTAATTTAGTAATGTCCTTTGCATGGTGAGGAGACCAAAACTGTACCGCATATTCCAAGTGGGGTCTGACTAAACTATTATAGAGCGGAAGTATTACATCTTTATTCTTGAATAAAAAGTTTCTTTTAATGAAGCCCAGCATTCTGTTCGCTTTATTTGCTGCATCGATGCATTGATGTGAGAATTTGAGGTTTGACGCGATTTTGACCCCCAGGTCCTTAACGCATTGAACGCTTGTGAGTTTAACGCCGCGCATTTCATATTCGAACTTCTTATTTCTTGTTCCAACTTGAAGGACCTGGCACTTGTCTACGTTAAAGGGCATAACTTGTCTACGAGAGAGAGAGAGAGAGAGAGAGAGAGAGAGAGAGAGAGAGAGAGAGAGAGAGAGAGAGAGAGAGAGAGAGAGAGAGAGAGAGAGAGAGAGAGAGAGAGAGAGAGAGAGAGAGAGAGAGAGAGAGAGGTATAAGTGACTGGCCAGTAGTTAAAGGTTAAGAAGTAATGGAGTAGAAACTTTACATAGTTAATAAACTTAATCTGTGGAAATGAAGAAAACAAAGAAATACAGTGACTAAGTTATATAGCGAATTTAAAGTATTTATGTTTCAATAGGAAGTTATTTTATCTCAAGCACTATGAAAGAGCTTTTTATTTATTGTTATTGCACTTATAGTTTTGTGACAGTGACAGTGTTTTAAGCCATAATACAGCAAGTTGCTCTTTTGAAAGTGTGCAGTGTTATCTATTCCCCAATATCTGATCAGCTGACAATGTCTGAGCTCCACTCCTAATCCTAGCCACATTATTGGGTAGTGCCCTGGTGGCAGAGGTGGCAAATCTTAATGACGGATTTGTTTGCTAAGCTCTGTTGCTCAGTAGATGGCCTCACCTCTATGAAAATACTGAAATTACATCACTAAAGTGTGTGTGCCCCCGTATCCCTTCCCCTCTCCATGGTGAGATAACTTGGTGTATACAAGTATATTAGACTTTTACCTACGTAGAGGAGGTCAAAACAGGGTGTCATGAGACTGATCATGGACAACTTGGAGGACAAAGGCATGGCTAAGAACTGACAGAAAGACATGTTTATAACGTTACCTAAAAAAAGGATATCTTCAGCAGGTTAACAAAAAAGTTTCACTCACTAGTATGTTCTAGCAACAATATACCAAGCTGACTCTCCACATGACAAGTGATTGGATTACCTGAACTTTCTCACTTCATCTCCATACTCCCGGTGGGGCAAACAACATCGCCTGCCTCTGTCACAGAGAGCGCCTATCTCTGTCACTGGGCCACGTGCTGCACTGGTGTTGTGGTTCCTGTGATTGGCTGCTGTACGTATGTATCGAGCGCTACCATTCATTGAACAAAAAAAGTCAACCACACACTACGCCGTCTGTCGGCGGGAGTGTGAAACAGGGTTAAGGCAGGAAAATCTAAACATGGCGGACTTAAGATTTTTTTTGTGAATCGCAAGATACGACATTCTTATCTCCGCCATATTGGATCCACTCTTAAGACTGTCGTATCTGCGAGGCGTTAGTGAATCCGGGCCCAGTATTTTGGCGGGCTGTTATAGTAGTTGTAGTTAAATCAGTGTATTATTATTATTAAATGTCACCACGAATTAGGAATGCAGGTATCAATGGAAGAACCCACGGCAGATAGATCACGCCACCGTTTGTAGGAATGTCATCTCAATAATGTAACGGCTGCCGGTCTTGGTTGCGTGTAGCTCAGACAGGGTCTTGAGGGGACGAACAAAGGCGTGAAGGAAAACACTCCGCTGCTTTAAGTGAAAATATTCTTAACCTAAGTACAGGGGCGTTGGAGAGAGCCGATACAGTAGGTCTGTATGAGTCGGGCTCTCAGGAAGGAGTGAAGATTAGAGGCTTGGAAAATATTGAAGTTACAACCGGTCACGTACGTCAAGGTGACCTCTAAGTTGACGAAATGTTTGTTACACATACTGAGACGCTCGTACGATAAACACTGACAGATGACATTCCTCACCTCTACCTGAAATGACGGTGGCATGATCTATCTCCCGTGGGTTTTTCCATTGATATCTGCATTCCTAATTCGTGGTGACATTTAATAATAATAATACACTGATATAACTACAACTACTATAACAGGGCATCCCAAGTACTCTCAATACCGCCTTGCCTTCATGGGAAGTAACTTGTCCTCGACCTTCTGTCTAGCAATACCACCCTGAATAGTATGAAAACAAAGTAAATCTGCAGTGCCGGTTGCACGTCTCAAAGTACACTTCCTCCGCAGGTAATGGGATGGAAACCTACTTCTACGGCATGCAGATCAGCACCTCCCTGATCGGCGTTGTTCCCGCCGCCATAGCCATGCATAACATTATCCTTCCTGTCCTCTATGATCTCAAACTATATTCAGTCAGTGAGGTAAGTTAATCTAATTGAAAATAACTGGTTGAATCCTTTCATGCCAAATTTTAAAAGAGGAAAAAATATATTTCTGGATCAAAATGGAATATAGAAAGTAAAGTTATTAGTTCTAACAGAAAACATAGTTTTTTTTTCTTAGTCAAGGCTAAGACGAGTCATAGGGAAGTGAAATATAAATTTTCGTAAGTTGTCTTCCAAACATAAGATTTCATAAAATAAATAGTTCTAAAATCTTTCACTTGGAATGAATGTTTGGAACATGGCTACGATGGATGACGACACGAATTATTTACCACGAAACAACAAATTTTGAATGCAATTTTTTTATTAAAAAAGTACGTTGGAAGTAATAGTAAGACGAAACAGCATAATGCTGGCGTCACACATCCGCAATTTCGCTCTGCGACGGTTGGAGATTTCGAAAATGCACGAAATCGGGGGAGCATCGCCATTGTCTCTGCGAGTTTGCCTCCATTTCAACTCACAACAACATGGCGAGGGAGGATCGTTCGCCTATACGCACACGAGGGCGACAGGCGAGGGGACGTTGAGGTAAATCGTGCGTGAATGCGCGCGATTGTACGCAGAGGAGCCAAAAAAATCGTTGCGACGGTTCGCGTTGAACGCAGGGCGATTACTGCGCGACCGCCCCTCGTGTAGCCGCTCGACGACGCTCGACGTCGCACGCATGGTCGAGAAAACGTCGAGGGCACGTCGCTGTACGACCCCTCATAGATAAAATGGAGGGCCCCTCAACCTGGCCGTATAGTGCCCACCTGTCCCGCAAGGAAGCCAGTCACGCGCCATGAATAGCCTGCACAAGTTCATCAACAAGAAAACCCTACGGGATCCACAACTCGTCAAAGATATAATCGGGTGTGAGTGCGAGCGTACTGACTGGCAGCATTGCCACTCCGCTTTAAGAAGTAGTACCAGACTGCACCAGTAAAGAGTACCAAATGAGAACAAAACGTACCAGATTGAGTAATTATAACATTATATACTGGTCTACATACCTATAGAAATGTAAATCCATCCCCTCAAGGGTTGCTGGTGTTGAACACTAATGAAGTGCATGGCAGGACATCAATGTAATGACTTACGACACTATTCGTATTATTTCCATAATGTATAGAACATAAATACCATCTCTATTTTGTACCAGATCTATTGGAAGTCGCATTTGTACACCCAAAATTACCAAATCTGGTATGTTCGTAGCAACAACTTTGCTCTCCTCAACGACCTAGAGCAGTTGGTTCAGCACCCTACACGAATTCCCGACCGTCTTGGAGACAGACCCAACATACTAGACCTTTTCCTTACCTCTAACCCTTCTATATATATACTTACTTTGTCAAACTGTTCTCTCCGTTGGGCATCTCCGATCACAACCTTATTTCTGTATCCTGTCCTATCGCTCCTGTACATCCTCTGGACCCACCAAAAAGGCGATGCTTCTGGCATTTTGCTTCAGCTTGGTGGGATGACCTGAGAATGTACTTTTCCGATTTCCAGTGGAATGATTACTGCTTCCAAGAGGGGATTGTCTCTGGAATGAAGGCATACATTCCACGTAGTTTCTCTACTCCCCATGCTAAAAAGTCTTGGTTTAATCACGCTTGTTCTCGTGATATCAAAGATAGAGAGGCACCTCACAAAAGGTACCAGAACCTTCGAACTCTCACTAACCATGATCTGTACATTTCCGCCCGGAATCGTGCCAAATCTATTCTCCGACTTACCAAAAATTCCTTCATCCATAGAAAATGTCAACACCTTGCTTTCTCTAATTCTTCCAGAGACTTCTGGCATCAAGCCAAAAATATCTCCTCCAATTTCACTTGTTCCTCTTTCCCTCCTCTCCACAACCCTGACGGCAGCACTGCCGTCTCATCTATCTCTTAGGCTGAACTCTTCCCACAGACTTTCTGTAACAACTCCACTCTGAACGATTCTGGGCATATTCCTCCTACTCAGCCCCCCTCTGACTCTTTCATGCCTGTTATTAAGATTCTTAAGAATGATGTCTTCTATGCACTCTCTGGCCTCAATTCTCAGAAGGCTTATGGAGCTGATGGAGTGT
>NW_026111324.1:0-13180 GCF_024679095.1 Eriocheir sinensis | reverse complement strand
GGTAAAGATCACATCCTTGATTATGTGAAGGGACCTGCTCCTATGAAATTGACAGTGATAACCAAGCAGCATAGTGGTCTCATTATTGAGATGGAAAGATTGTTAGTGCTTTGGCTGGAAGACCAGGATGAACAGTGTACCCTAGTGTGCCTTATATTGATTTAGGTGCTCATGGCACTTTGATTGGAGGGTTGGGGCTGACATTTACTTTTAATAAAGGCTGTGTTTCGACATGCATACAAAATCGGGTTATGATGGATTGTAGAAATGGAAGTCCGTCGTAAGGCGAGGGCCCCCTGTATCTAGTTTTTAAAAAAATGACAGGGCAGTAATTCTGTCATTCACTATTCAATTGTGGGAGGTTCATTTCATCTTCATCTTTGTGTTTTAGTCTCCCAGTGCATGCCCATCACACTGACTTAGGTGTTGCCTTGCTGTTCCCCTCAGGTTTCGGTGCATCGTGCCATACCCTCCCAATAGTGAGTATGAGTTGGAACTGCAGTTGGGGGACATTATTTACGTTCACAAGAAGCGGGATGACGGATGGTACAAAGGAACTCTGCAGCGCACCGGCAAGACTGGCCTCTTCCCAGCCAGTTTTGTTGATTCTTGCTAACCTGCAGTGGTGAGACTGACATTAATGCTTATATGTCATGAGCTAGAAATAAGTGGTCCTTAAGCTGTCATGGAACTTTATCCATACATCCTATGACTGCCTTATCAATCTGAGTTTTGACATATGACCATTTCCTGATTGTTTTAAAATAAATTATAGGTGTTGTTCAGCTTTTATGCCAAATGCACAAAATGTTACACATAAGATGAGATAGGTAATACTAGACACAACCCCACACCTTGAGACAGGCTGCAGCTCCTCGAGGGAGGCAGTGAGGGCCAGGCATGGGTCAGGCAGCAGCACAGGTTTCCTATATTTCATCCTTAGTTGAAGGGAAGGTTGATCAATATATCCCTGGTATATTTAATTTGTGCACATGACAGGTTCTCAGGGCTTCTGCTGAAAGTTTCTGTGCACTTAGAAAATATACTTTTATCAGATTCCTGTTTGTAGAGCAAAGCTATCTGATATTAAGTCCTTACAAAGTATTGTAATCCCTACATAGTACTCAGAGATGGTGCTTTGGGAACTGGCTGAGGGACCTTCTAAGGGTGTGGTGGTGGAGAGGATTATGGTGTCCCTTGCCGATAGAAGAGGAATAGGGGGCGGGACTGGGGTGCTTCTTGTGTCAGGTAAACTTGTTGACAACTGGTGTAATGTAGTTTATTTATATGTATATTTGAACACAGAATAACTGTACTGTTTATTGCTAAAGTTTTATATATAAGTAATGTAAAAATATCTTGAGAGTCCATGAACTGTTTACTGAATTTTGTATGCTTGTTTCTTCTTGCCACTTATTTATTTTCTGACTTAAAAGTTGATACCTCCTTAGAATTTTCTTGTTTTATACTTAGTATTCTCGTTTTCAAATTTTTGTATACCATGCATATTCTTTTCATATGCAAACATACTTAAGGTTCATTATTTGACAATCTTTTCCAAAATGTTTTCATTAGCATTGTTTTATATTTTCATATGAACAAAAGTCTTTGACATTTAATTATTAAGTATAAACATTTATAGTGGAAATAAGTAAAACAACGAGTATTATTCATCAACGTATATTGAATATGTATTATCGTGAAGGGTAGAGTATTATTAAGTCCCCCCAAAAGTATAGACAGTTCTTTTACAAGAGCTCTTATCTGAATGCATGTTGAGTAATCAGTGTAGATCAGTGTTTTGAGTCTGACATTTCATTGCATTGTATATGGGAGAGGAAATAACCAAAAGTTGAGAATGACAATGAAGAATTGGTTAGTGCACGAGACAAACGTTGCACAGGCAGGAATTTGGAAACATTTGCCATACATAATATAACTTTCCCCTTTAGAGGGAGCTCAGAGGGACAGGCGCTATAACAGGTAAATAAGACAGTCACTGTATGGTATTTGTGCTCATTCATTAAGAATGTGAAAGTCTTTTTGAGTGAACTATAGTTCTGTTCTGAGCTTTTTTTTAAGCTAAGTGCACTTCAACAAAGAATAGGGTTTATTCCAGGGTACATGTGACTGACTTAGAAAGTTAGGAGTTGAGCTTCTGTCATAAAAAAGTACTGTTTGTGGAGTAGATAGTTTGACTACTTGCTTTTCTGCCTCAAGTGTAGTTAACATCAAGCTGGGATAAGGCAGGAGACTGAACTACTCAAGACTCACTCATTCATTATATTTGCAACTTCAACTGTTATCACTTCACTATTGTTTTCTGGTATGTATTATTTCCCAGAACACTCCCAACGTTAGAGTATATTAGAATAGTGTAGCCTTTGAGATTAGATCACATTGGTCGTGTAAAAAAAGGGAATCTGTGATGACTCCTTACCCATTCCAGTCTTGCATAAGTGTGACATTCTAAAATGTTAATGGCACGGGACTCTTATGTAACATATGAATAGGACTACATGACGTGTATAATTTGATGACGAGTATAGTTTGACATATAGCTCAGATGACACTTCAGGTGATACTAGATGCCAAATTTAGGGCTCCTAATTTAATGTGAATGCTTGTGTGTTAATTATTCAGAATGTGAAATGTGTAAAGGTTTCAGAGCTTAGCAGGACTGTACATAGGTATAGCCCCTGCTCCAGGGTTTAGAGGTTTTGTATTCTAAAATGGCAAGTCACTTTTTGCTTCATCTCTGAAATCAAATATAATAATGACTGCATTGGATGTAACAGTCAGAGTATGAAGTGACCTCTTGTTCATGAGATTTGGGTATAGTTGTGAGTTGCAAGGCTTCAGATCTGAATAAAAAAAAGTAACCTTTTTTTTCCCCTTGCTAACAATAAACATGACTACTATTGTATTGTCTAGGAAAGGTCAAATTCTGAAGTGATCTCCACCTGTTCATCTCGAGGTCTAGGTAGTTTTGCATTATTCTACTTAATGATATATTGATAATTGTCTCTGCCGACCAATTAATCTTAGCACACTGAGTAACTTGTACAGTCAAGGGCCTTCACCCTGCATGCCTCCATTATCACTCCATTCAGGCATCAGCATCTTCACCAGCACAGTGTTTGATAGAAGGCTAACTAGTTGAAATAGTGCATTAAAAGTAGAATTTTAAATACAGTAGCATAGACAAAAAAGTGCCTCAGGTTTTTTTTCTGACCATAAACCATTATCAACACTTAGTACTCATGAATGGCCTGTAGACATGTATTGTGTACTAGATTAATGCAACGTCAAACAATCAACTGTGGCAGTGCAATAGTAAAAAGTTTGAATGTCACTGGGAATCGCCCATCCATAAGGGTGCATGTTCCTGGAGAGGTGTTAATGTGTGCTACAGAGGTGCATTGCAATGTAAAACACAAGTGAATATCAACTTCCTTTGACCATGAGAGCTGAAAGTTTTATATATACTGCATATATATATATATATATATAAATACATTCTCTTTATTTTTCCAGATTTTGTATTGCACTCTTTTTGTATTTCTTTCATAGTTACTGACTAATGGTGAACAGAGAATGTTACACTTCTGCCATGTTCAACAACTTGTTGGCAAAAATGGAGAAAAAAAATCAAGTTATAAAGGATAGACAAAACATTTAATATGCATGTAAGGATAGGTCATGTGGCTGTACAAGAAAGCACAGCAACCATTGGCTGTCACTCACTTGGAGGAAGTGTTGCTAGAGTTTATAGACAATGAATGAATATGTGACTCAGTGTGTAAATAGAATGTAGGAGAAGCGTAAGTGAAAAATACAAAAAATAAATTAGCATGCAGAGGTGTAATATTGTAAACTAGAAGTGAAAATGTACAAGTTTATAGCTTATCTGTGTGATGAGCAGCAGTGACGATGTTTGGTGCCAGTATGAGAAAAACTAATTTTAAGGCCCAACTAAGTTATTTTTGGAACCTTTGTATAGCAACATTTTAGGTACAGATGTGTTTTGGTGCGAGTTTCCAAGCATTAGTGCGTACAAGATGCAGTAGCACATCATAAGGCCTAGACCACTAAGCTGCTTCTATTACTTGAAGAATATTAAATCAGTCACATTTTGCTCTGAGGTTTGCTTCGCATTTGTGAAGTTTTTACTTTTTTCTGCTAAATCATACCTGGTTTGACCTTTAGTTACATACAAACTAAAGTTTCTTGTTAATCTCAGTTACAGTATTTATAATTTATTTAAGAGTTAGTCAAACTACTAATAAGTTTCAGTCTTCATAGTGCATGTACAGACTCCTTGTTGCGTGTGTGTGTGCGCGTTGTGTAAGGAGAGTTGTTATATACGAGGAACTGAGGCCACTTAGGCAAAGTATTAAGTTCTCATTGTTGAGTCAGAGGTTGTAGTCACAGTGGAAGCTCAGTATTTTTCATCTCCCCACCATATGACTTGTGATATTTGTGAAATTATATTCTCAGCATTTAGATGTGGCTGAAAAATATTTGTGCTAAATTCTTAAATTTTATAGGTCAGTTAAAACTTCTCTACTTATATATCAGGAGTACCTATGCATTAATCTCTACTTATGTTTCATAAGTTTGTGTTATTCACAGTCTCGTGTGTGCTGTCAACCAGTTCTTTTAATTAAAAGGGAATGGCATTTGACAATCTTTAGGATAAGTTGTGTTGTCTAAGGGGTGCACATCTTTCATTGACTCACAATACTCACTATTGCATTTTTGTTTGTAGTCTTCCACCTCTACTCCATTTAGTGTAGGAAAGACAATAATGCTGAAGACTTGCAAGCAATTAATTTAACATATATTCAAGCATTCCCAAAGACAAATCAATGGATACATCATTAATAACATTCCCTAGGACAAGCAGTGTCATGAATTTTATGGGTTCTTTAAAATATATTTGAAAGTTAACTTAGTGAATGTTGAATTAACTTCACACATATTCCCTGAAGACACAAAGATTTCTAGAATCCCAGGCACAGACAGCTCCTGACCCATTTCTATTTTACTTTTCAGTTTACTAAAACTCTTTACAGTCACTCCCTCAAAAGAGTGGAGAATCAGTTTTGCTCACAGACTCAACAGAAAACTGAGCCTCTACTGTAAGATGTTAAGGTTTAAAATGTGTGTGCTTGTGTTGTGTGTGCTGTGTGTTCGTATGTGTATGTGTGGTGGTTTTTGGCAAGATATGGTTTAGACTCCGAGGCACAAGGCAGTCCCCATTTCAACACCATAAAAAGTTTATTTCATAACAGGTGAAGCCGTTAAAATAATATTATGATGCCAAAATTGAAGCGCTCTTAAATAAAAATGAAGTTATTGAGTAAATTATAAAACAATAGGTTAAGGATACTGAATCCAATTAGAATGCAATATTAGTTTTCCTTTTAAAATTGTAATAGCATAAAAGTATTGTTATTGCTTGAAATACTATAATGACTTACATAGTTTTGTTGGCAATGTGTGCAATCTTTTAGCTGATGCTTCTGTGATATTGGAGGTAAGTGAAGAGGCATATAACCCCTGACTGCTGCTGTTCTGTGAGAGGGATGCTGGACATTCTTTCATTAGTTTTCATGTACAGTGTTGTTTTAAATGGTAAATTATATGATATTTCCTTAGCATTATATACTATTTGTTTCTCCAGTGTTGTAAATATCTCAGGCAGCCGGACAGATAGATACCTCGGAGACTGCATGTGCTGAGTTCTTGAGTTAAGGTCCCCAGTGAACATGTATGTGGTACTTTTATTATTAAAATGAAATAAATTCATACCTTTGTTTCTGTAACCATTAAGTAGTGAACTCATGGTGTTGTGCACCCATGTAGTTCATAATACTACTCAGAGAGGTGTAGCCCTATGTGTGGTATTTTTTTTTTTTTTCAGCAATAGCCTACATAGCACATCTTTTGACTGAAATGAACACACATACACACACACACAGTGTGTGTGCAGTGAATTGATAATAGGACCAATTCAATACATTGTTAGGTATTCAATCAAGACAGGGGAAGTCCCAGTGCAATGGAATAGAGCACAAATGGTCCCATTATATAAGAACGGAAATAAACGAGCCTCTGAACTATAGACCGGTTTCCCCAACAAATGTCATATGCAATCTGTGTGAGAAGATAATTAAAAGACAGTGGGTAGGCCATCTAGAGAGAAGATAATAAATGAAAGTCAATTTGGATTCAGATAAGGTAAATCTTGTCACAAAACTAATGTTTTATTCGAGTAATAGCTATAGTGCAGGAGAGAGACGGATGGGCGGACTGCATATATTTGGACCTAAAAAAAGCATTTGATAAAGTTCCACATAGGAGATTGCTGCAGAAATTAGAAAATAGAGGAGGACTGGGGAGAAAAATGACTGAATGGATGAAAAATTACCCAGCATTCAGGGAAATGAGAACCATGTTGAAAAATGAGAAATTGCACTGGATAAAGGTCACAAGTGGAGTGCCACAGGGATCAGTGTTAGCACCTATAATGTTATTTACATATAAGTGATATGCCAAAAAAGTAAAAGTTACGTGAGTATGTTTGCAGATGATGCCAAACTGCTTAGAAAAATAAGAAAGGAGGATGATTGTAATAAACTGCAGGAAGATTTAAATGAGATACATGAATGGAGTAAAAAATGGGAAATGGAGTTCAATGAAAAGAAACACAATGAAAATGTGCAGGAGTAAAAAGAGACCATGTGGAGTGTATAATATGGGAGGGACAATCATCGACACAGTGAAGGAAGAAAAAGACTTGGGAATTATGATGCAAGATACACTGACACCTGAGAAGCACATAAATAAGATATTCGGAGAAACATAAAGTTTACTGCAAAATATTCCAGTGGGATTTCACTACTTGGATGGGACATGATGAAGAAAAATAATAACAACACTGATTAGACCAAGGCTAGAGTATGCGGCATTTGTCTGGCCTATGGTATGCTATGGTCAGCTATGGTATGTAAAGCACTTATTTTAAATCAGAAGTCGAAATAATCATACCTTCAGAAATAATGCGCATCTACCACAATAGAGATGCTGGAAAACAAAATACGGTCATGAACGAAATATTCAAGAGACGAAGCATTTCATGTTGCTTTTAACCAGTACGGGGCTGTTCACGAAATAGATACGGGCTTGCGCACATCCGACACCCAGCGGTCATATATACCATTCATAGATGCACGGCCAACAGAAGAGAGACGGTCCAACCGTGCGCAGGGTTGTGACGTCAGCAGGTGACGTCAGCGGAAGCCGTCGAGAGAAAACGAATGATTTTGTAGCGTAAACTATTCTTTCTCTCTAAACAAACAGCGACGGTGCACTATAGTCTGTTCACTTAAGTCCGACCCAAGCTGACAACACAAACCTAAGCGTGTTTGCAAGCTGAGTGCTGATTGGCTACTGCTGTGGCTTCCAAGTTTTCTTTAACCTCTGTTTGTGTTTATCTCACGCAGCACTTATTGCTAATCTGCACTGTGCTTACGAACACGCTTAGGTTTATGTCCTCAGCTTGGGTCAGACTTAAATGAACAGACTCTAGTGACTGACAGCCAACACGTTGCAAACCTATTAAACAATTACTTTTCCTCGGTGTTTAATAATAACAATCCTCCCGCCACCACCACCAACACCAGTACTAATGTAAATCCCGAGCATGCATTGTCTAACTTTGAAATAAAATCCGATGAAGTCCTTAAAGCCCTCAAATCACTTAAAACAAATAAAAGTCCTGGACCTGACAAAGTATATCCAACTCTACTGAAAGAAACAAAGAGCGAAATACTCTCCTCCCTCACAACCGTATTCAATATGTCCTTGCGACAAGGCATCGTCCCTTTAGATTGGAAAAAGGCTAACGTGACACCGATTTTTAAGAAAGGAGACAAAAAAGTACCAGGTAATTACAGGCCCATTAGTCTAACTTCGGTTGTAGATAAGCTACTTGAGGGCATGATTAGAGACAAAATTGTGAGTTACCTTGAAAACCACTCATTGATTGGGGACTCACAACATGGCTTCCGAAACAAAAGATCCTGCCTATCAAACCTATTAACCTTTTATAACGACCTCTTCACTGTTTATGACGTAACCAAATCACTGGACGTAGTCTATCTTGATTTCCAGAAAGCGTTTGATAAAGTCCCGCATCATAAATTACTTTACAAATTAAAGCAAATAGGTATTGACGGTCAAGTAAACCAATGGATCGCGAATTGGTTGAGCAACACAGACAACAAAGAGTAGTGATTGACGGATTTAACTCAGAGTGGGCGCCTGTCACTAGTGGCGTCCCTCGGGGCTCGGTTCTTGGCCCAGTGCTCTTCATTATTTACATCAACGACGTGGATGTTGGACTCAATAACCGCATTAGTAAATTTGCAGACGACACAAAGATTGGTAACTCGGTTCTCACTGACGAAGACAGGCAAACCCTCCAAGAGGATTTGCACAAAATTTCAGCTTGGTCGGATAGATGGGAGATGCCCTTTAACGTAGACAAGTGCCAGGTCCTTCAAGTTGGAACGAGGAATAAGAGGTTCGAATACGAAATGCGCGGCGTTAAACTCAAAAGCGTTCAATGCGTCAAGGACTTGGGGGTCAAAATCGCGTCAAACCTCAAATTCTCACAGCAATGCATCGATGCAGCAAATAAAGCGAACAGAATGTTGGGCTTCATTAAAATAAACTTTGTATTCAAGAATAAAGATGTAATACTCCCGCTCTACAACAGTTTAGTCAGACCCCACTTGGAATATGCGATACAGTTTTGGTCTCCCCACCATGCAAAGGATATTGCTAAATTAGAAGGTGTTCAGCGTCGGGCAACGAAAATGATCCCTTCCTTGCGCAACAAATCCTACGAAGAAAGGCTTTCTACCCTTAACATGTTCTCTCTTGAGAAACGTCGCCTCCGAGGAAAACTGATCGAATGTTTTAAAATACTTAATGGTTTCACGAATGTAGACAGATCAACATTGTTTATGATCGATGACAGTTTGCGCACGAGGAACAATGGCGTAAAACTCAGATGTAGACAAGTAAATTCAGACCACCAAATTTTTCTTCACCAACGTTGTAGTGCGAGAATGGAATAAGCTTCCACCATCAATGGTCCAGTGTAACACGATTGACTCCTTCAAAAATAGGCTCGACCGTCACTTCCTTCAACTTAATATCAACTAGAGTAGAAATGCAACGTTTTGGAGTCTTCTGATTAATGTAAAATCACTTAGGTTTAAGGACAGACCACCAAGTCTGGACCATGGGGTCTGTGTGGTCTGATTTTCTATGTAAATCTATCTCTCTCTCTCTCTCTCTCTCTCTCTCTCTCTCTCTCTCTCTCTCTCTCTCTCTCTCTCTCTCTCTCTCTCTCTCTCTCTCTCTCTCTCTCTCTCTCTCTCTCTCTCTCATCATCATCATCATCATCATCATCATCATCATCATCATCATCATTATTATTATTATTATTATTATTATTATTATTACTACTACTACTACACTAATTACTTTATCATTATTATTATTATCATTAGTAGTAGTACAATTACTATAATTACTAGTAATATTATAATTATTACTGTTATTATTACTATTATTACAATTTATCATTGTTGTTGCCATTATAATTATCTTTTTTATGTACCTACTATTTGCTTTTCAATCTATATTCCCTATCTCCACGAATGTTCTTATGAACGAAATAAAGGCATCATTATCATTATCATATATATCGTATTGTTGTGCTGGAAGCTTCCCCCGGCGTCTATGGGCCTCTAGAAGGCTCCGGGAGGAGCGAGCAGGGGGACGGGGAGCAAGGCCCCGTCCGCGCCCCGAGGGGCAAGCGGCCAGGCGCCAGGCGGGAAGTGTTGCCAACTCGCACATATTTTTGCTACATGTTCTTGTATGATCTAAAATATACTGTAACGTTCAAGACTGTACTGTTCTGGATATATATAGAAGAGGGCGAGAGGAGACAGTCCCAGTCATAGTAAGCTAGTGGTAAGTAAAGAGTCAGAGTGAAGTGTACTACTAAGGAAGAATATTAAACTGTGTAAAGTGTTTACATATCTCCCTCCCACGGAGTCTCCTGACGGCGACACGGAACCCAAGTACACGTCTGGCATAACATTGGCGTCAGGAGTGTAGCCATTTGTTTTTCGCCATGGAGACTCGTTCCCAAGCTGCCCAGAGGGACGACATGTTGACTGAACTTTTGGAAGCCTTGAGACTACAGGGGGAGAAACAAGAAAGAGCACACCAAGAACTCAAAGAACAACAAGAAAGAGCACAGCAACAACAAGAAAGAACACTCCAAGAACTCAAAGAACAACAAGAAAAAGCACACCAAGAACTCAAAGAACAACAAGAAAGAGCACAGCAACAACAAGAAGGAACACTCCAAGAACTCAAAGAACAACAAGAAAGAGCACAGCAACAACAAGAAGGAACACTCCAAGAACTCAAAGAACAGCTAGAAGATCGCTTCACAGGATTACAGCTGCAGCTAAAAGCAGTACAAGATGGAAGTGAGTCAGTGCGAAGAGAAATGACTGATGTGACCACGAACTTGGGACAACGCCTGATAGAAGTGGAGAAAGAACACACAAATCTTCAACAAGAGATGGAGGTGGTACGGGAGACGACACACAAAGAAATATTAGAAGTAAGTGACAGAATGAAGGCCCTTGAAGACTGCTTGGCTGGAAACGGACAGCCAGTGCCTGCAGGGGCTAGTTGTACCCAAGATGCTTCTCCTACGCAAGTCCGGGGTAGTTTGAGCCCTGTTTCGCCTGAGTTTATCCCCGCAAGAAGTTCCGCCAGCCCCATGAGTCTGCTGGGTTCGCCTGTTAGAAAGAAGCCTCAGGAGTTTGATGGCAAGGTCTCATGGGAGGCTTACCGCGCTCAGTTTGAGCTGTTGGCAGCTCGGAACGGATGGGATGACCAAGAGTGTGCGGTACAGCTGGCCACAAGCCTGAAAGGGGCGGCGCTGGAGGTCCTTGCTCAGCTCGACAATGCGACACAGGGCAGCTACAGCGGGCTGGCACAGGCGCTGGAGCAACGATATGGGACCAAGCACCAGAACGAGCTCTTCAGGGTTAGGTTCAGAACCCGCAACAGGAGGAGCGGCGAGTCTCTTCAGGAACTCGCTCAGGACCTTGAGAGCATGGCGCACAAGGCATACCCAGGTGCCACCCCTGACCTGCTGACGGTTTTGCTGCGTGATCAATTCATCGATGCCCTGGACAGCCCTCAGCTGAAGATACAAGTGAACCAAGCTAAGCCAACATCAATGCAGGAAGCTCTGGCACGTGCCATGGAGTTTGAGTCCTTTGTTAGGTCTAGCTTGTCAAGCTTCAGGGACGACTCGACTTCTGGCTTTATGGCACGAAAGGGCGCTGTCAGCGACACAGACAGGTTCCAGGGAACGTGCTGGTACTGCGAGAAGGTTGGGCACAAGGAGAACAAATGCTATAAGAGGAAGAAGGAATATGAAGGTGGCGCTAAGAAGAAGCCCAGAGAAGGACCCCAGTGCTGGACCTGTGGAGAAAAGGGGCACTGGAAGAATGAGTGTCGGAAAAATGTGCCCCCAACGAGGGACCACCACTCGGGAAACTAAGAGGGACTGGTTCACGGGGGCAACGACCAGTCTGTCCTGTACATGCCCCGAAGATATCAATGTGCAGGAGAACCACCATGACGAGCTGCCAAGTGGAGGGCAAGGTTGACGGAGTGTTGTGGCCTGTGGTCGTCGACACAGACTCGGAACGCACATTTGTGCGGCCTGACGTTGTGAGTCATCGTCGGCTTCCTAAGACGCCGCATCGACTGTGCGGAGTCACAGGACACTACGCAGAGCTCAGAGGCCCAGTGGACATGAAGTTTGAGCTCGGAGGAAAGGAAGAGTTCCTCTCTGTGTACGTGGCTGACATGGACGACCCCTGCATCCTAGGTATGGATTATCTTGTCTCCCACAGGTGCGAGCTGGACTTCCGCGCTAAGCAGCTGACTGTAGGAGGAAGGAGGGTGCCACTGACGACTGTGAACAAGGAAGACCTGCCAGTGACGGTCAAGCGCACCACCATTATTCCTCCGAGGTCGGAGATGCTGTTACCCTGTCAAATTACGGGTGCCCCCCCGGGTAGCCTGTGTGTGGTAGAGAGTGGAAGTCGATGCCCGGTAGAAAACGGGGTGATTGTAGGCAGTACTTTGGTAGACCCTGCTGCAGTGGAAGTGCCTGTCGTCGTGGCCAATGTCTCCTTCAGCCCAAAGAAAATAGAACAAGGGACCATGGTGGGGTTGTGCCAAGAGATCGACCAGGAACCAAGAACCTGTGTCTGCAGGAGAACCCTGACGAAGCCCCAGGAGGAGCTGCCCGACTACCTGCACGACCTGTTTGACAGGAGCTCCAAGTGTCTAGAGAAGCCCCAAGTGGAACAGCTCAGGGAGCTTCTCGTGAGGAATGCAGATGTGTTTTCCACAGGAGACCTGGACTTGGGGTGTACGGACCTGGTAGAGCACCACATCGACACAGGTAGCCACCGCCCAGTGAAGCAAGCTCCTCGAAGGATGGCACCAGCCCGTCGCAAGGAGATGGATGAGGTAATGGATGATCTCCGGCAACAGGGGTTAATCGAGCGGTCCAGCAGCCCGTGGGCGTCTGCTGTAGTGCTCGTCAGGAAAAAGGACGGTTCCCTCAGGTGCTGCGTGGACTACCGAGCCCTCAACGATCTCACCATCAAGGATTCATGCCCACTCCCACGGATCGACGACACGCTCGACGCTTTGGTGGGCTCCAAGTGGTTTTCAACACTGGATATGAAGTCTGGGTATCACCAAGTCAAAATGGCGGAGCAGGACAAAGAGAAAACAGCCTTCTCCTACGGTCAAGGCCTGTGGCAGTTTAAGGTCATGCCCTTTGGCCTGTGCAACGCGCCGGCCACGTTCGAGCGGCTGATGGAGGGGGTGCTGGAGGGACTTCACTGGAAGACGGCACTCATCTACCTCGACGACGTGATTGTCTTTGGCCAGACCTTCAAGCATTAGATGGAAAGGCTATCAGAGGTTTTCGCCCCGTTTAGAGCTGCACACCTTAAGCTCAGCCCGAAGAAATGCTGCCTGTTCC
>NW_026111323.1:0-13195 GCF_024679095.1 Eriocheir sinensis | reverse complement strand
TTCTTACCTGGATGGGGCAAAAACTGAGCAATGCCTCCAACCAGAACAACAGCTGACATATTTTTGAAGATAGTTTGATCGTTGGCTAATGTTGCATCACAAGATGGCATAACTATTGTTGTTGGCTCATTGACAATTGGAGGAATAAGTAAACCAGTAAAGCCAGCAAGAAACAACAAACTAAATAAGGTGTTCAAAAGGACCATTTTTTTTTCAGATGTTAAGTGTCCTCAATGAAAAAGAAAAGTTCTTGCCTCGGTGTTACAAAAGAGGAACAAAAAGTTTATAGGAGAGTCCTCTAGTTGCCTTATTATAATTTATCATAAGCAGATGTTCCAGGTCAGGACAAAATACATAAAATTTTAAACACCATAAGATCAGCTCTAATTGAATTAGTTAGCATGCAGGCTTCTGTATGGGAACCTGTATTTTTTTCTTACCTATAAGACAGGTTCCTTTTTTTTTGTTTATTACGTCCTCTCAGTCCTTGCTGTTCTTCAATCACAATCAAGTCATCTCTATCCAACTTCTCCATTCTACTAATAAATTAGTACAATGCAATTAGGTCTCTCTCTCTCTCTCTCTCTCTCTCTCTCTCTCTCTCTCTCTCTCTCTCTCTCTCTCTCTCTCTCTCTCTCTCTCCTTTCTTCGAGTGTCGGCAGTTTGTTTCCTTCAGTTTACCTTCATAGGTGAGTCCTGACATTTCTGACACCGTTTTTGTTGCTATTCTTTGTATTCTTTCTAATTTCATTATGTCTTCCTTATGATGTGATGATCAGACAATTGTTGCATCCTGAAGCCTGGGTCTTATCATTGACATTATTATTTTTATTTATTTTATCAAGTCCTTATCCAAGTGAAATACCATTCTAATATTCTGTAGCAACCTGTACATTTTTCAAAAATCTTGTTAATATGCTTTTAGCATGCGCTGCTGTCTCGAAAACACACTCACGAACACACCCACACACGCTCGCTCGCTTTCTCGTGGCGGAGGGTGGCTCTCCTCAGAGGATAACCAAGGCAGGGGTTTGCTATGCTCCTTAGTTTAATACATCACCACTCTGCCCACGTTTTTTTTTTTCTACTTCACAAATACGCATTAACTATTTAGTTTATTTAACGAGATAGCTTACTATTATATATATTGTTGTGTTTTATATCGTCCACCATCCCGTGTTAAAATAACCAATGCTGTGCAGTATACAAACAGCAATAAAGCAGTTGAACAGTAGCCTATGTCGCTACATGATACATTTTTCATAGCCTACTCCTGAAAATATAATAATTCTCTCTCTCTCTCTCTCTCTCTCTCTCTCTCTCTCACACACACACACACACACACACACACACCAGTGCTGGGCACTTGTGGTACTTTTTGCGGTACTGCGGTACTGCGGTACTACCAAACCGGTACTGCAGTACCGCAGTACCGCACATAATTGCTTAATGTACCGGAGTACCGGTACCGCGTTCAAATTTCCTGCGGTACTTTTCGCGGTACCGGCAAACACTTTAAAGGAAAATAGTGATTATAATAATTAATGAGTAAATAAATATGTAAATAAAAATACACAATACAACTGTTTGAGGGGGCCGGGGGTTGGGTGGGGGGCACCTGACCCACCGGACAGACAGACAGACAGACAGTCGGACATACGCACAGACACCGTGGGAAAGTGGGGAGGCACTTTCACTGAAAAGGATAGGTACCTACTATGGGTTTCACTTATGCGTTACGAAGGAGTTACTCTTGTATAGCCAGGAGGTCACTACACTTTCAGAGGACGCGTCCCCACCCCCAAACACCCCCACCACCTCCCATATTTCCCCTCCATCCTCCTTTCGTATCCCTCCCCGTCTCCTCCTTACCTCCTCCCCTCATTACTCAATTTCCTGCCTCTTCCATTATGTTATACCGTTTACTTTATGTACTGTACTTATAGCTACATATGTCATATAGGTATGCATAAAAGTAATGCAGTGTGTGCAGCTTTCAATATTACTTAACATGTAACGTGGGAGTACTGCAAGCTTTCATGGAGGCAAAACGTATATCACGTTGTTCATTACTGTATAACATCATGTTTACGCAAATGTAGTAGGAGGCAAATGTGCTGTACGTAGGTCCTATGGCCAGCCGAATGAACACGCTCTATTTGTATTACCTGTGGCCTTGACTTTCTTGTAATAACTTGTTCTTCTTTAGAACATAGTGTATTTATCACACAACATGGTCAAGTTGACATTATATTATTTTGTTGACTTGTGTCGTTCATAACCACAGGGTTCCATATAAATTGCACAATTGTTCTTCTCTGCATCACTGCATCTTTGTTTATTGATGCCTAATGGTAATAATGGCGTTGTAGCTTTATCAAGTACATTTGAGGCAATAAATATACAAAATATGCTGTGGATATTATGAAGTTACTGTATGTTATACATTGTATTATTTTATGACCACGGGTCCTCTCACTCCTGTACAATGTGGCGAGGCGAAGAACAAATGCCGTCCTGCATCCACGTGGGCAATGGAGCAACATGCCTGACATCGTTGATGGTTGTTGTTGTGCCTTGGTCCTCAATGCAGGACGTTAAGTCACTTCGTTCACGCCACCCCGGTCGTGGCGTGACATGACGTATCACTCACTGATTTCATGCTATCAGAGTAGGCGGAGCCCACTACTTTTTTAGTAGAGCATCTTAGTAACTACTATCACCGCCCCAGACGCCAAACAAGGTAGCAAAACCATTCTAATATTTACTGAATGTATTCCGTACCAATGTACGTGATGATATAGTACCATACCTCCCTATCACGTACACGTGCGGGACGGTGATAAAGGGTTAAGGAGACGGGAGGGTGGGTGAGGTATAAGGGTAGGGAGGAATAGTCTGGGGTTGGTGTACCCACACTCGTTCGAATGTGCATACGACCTTAGTGACCATGCCTGCCTTCGGCTTAATATACAAAACCCATAGTAGTGTTAATTAAAAGGATGTGATTTTTCATCGAAGGGAGGTTGGAACCAGGATTTTTTCACCTCATAACTCCTATAGTACGTTAAATCAATTCATCTTTAGTTGCGTGCGCACCGATTATCTTGCTATAACTGGCAACAGAGAAAGAAGGGAAGACGGACACGTTACTAACGTGTACCGTGCTAACGTAGAGGGACTTAGAACGTGTAACGTTCTAACTCAAAGTCCGGGTTCAACTTCTCTACTGGCAGGTCGATGAAAATCTTTCTCCTAGGAAATAATCTATTAAATAATTACCTGTATATATTATTGTTATCTACAACATTATTATGTTACTTATTCCAGGCACATCTTTCCTACTGGATACTTTCCACCTAATCCCATGTACACTACATGTGTATTACCTAGTAAATAAAAACAAATTTATGATTATAATAAGTGAAGAAATATAGGCAATGTACCCGTCCCTCCTGCTCGTCTCGTCTCCAGCTCCACCCATCGACGCTCTCCTATCAGCTGATTTGCGCCGCCCCCCCCCCCCCCTCTCTCTCTCTCTCTCTCTCTCTCTCTCTCTCTCTCTCTCTCTCTCTCTCATACGTTAAGGGAGATAAATAGATAATTTAATGAAATAAAGGAAAGTAAGAGGAGGAGGAGGAAGAAGTCCACGCAGCTGATTTACGTCCCCCCCCCCCTCTCTCTCTCTCTCTCTCTCTCTCTCTCTCTCTCTCTCTCTCTCTCTCTCTCTCTCTCTCTCATACGTTAAGGGAGATAAATAGATAATTTAATGAAATAAAGGAAAGTAAGAGGAGGAGGAGGAAGAAGTCCACGCAGCTGATTTACGTCCTCTCTCTCTCTCTCTCTCTCTCTCTCTCTCTCTCTCTCTCTCTCTCTCTCTCTCTCTCTCTCTCTCTCATACGTTAAGGGAGATAAATAGAGATAATTTAATGAAATAAAGGAAAGAATATGAGGAGGAGGAAGTACACTCAGCTGATTTGTCCCCCTCTCTCTCTCTCTCTCTCTCTCTCTCTCTCTCTCTCTCTCTCTCTCTCTCTCTCTCTCTCTCATACGTTAAGGGAGATAAATATAGATAATCTAATAAAATAAAGGAAAGAGTAAGAGGAGGAAGAAGACTCTCTCTCTCTCTCTCTCTCTCTCTCTCTCTCTCTCTCTCTCTCTCTCTCTCTCTCTCTTTAAATGTGATTTTTGGCGTTTAATTTTTTTTTTACATATGTGTTTTTGGTAATTGGTGTCGCAGAGCTATTTTTTTCTCTTTTTAAGTGCTGTTTTAGAAACCAGGTACCGCAGTACCGCAGTACCGCGGAACGTACCAGGGGGGGCGGGAAAGGTACCGCAGTACCGCGTAACGCAACCCCAAACTTTTGGTACCGCGCCCTCCACTGACACACACACACACACACACACACACACACACTTTTTACTTCAACTCTATTAGCCTATCCCCGTGTTTTTACTAATCCCACAACTATATATATTTTTCTCAATATTTCAACGTTGGAGCCGATGTGTGTGTGTGTGTGTGTGTGTGTGTGTGTGTGTGTGTGAGAGAGAGAGAGAGAGAGAGAGAGAGAGAGAGAGAGATTTGTCGAAGGATTCTGAGGGACCAGCAGACCCAGGAGCGAAAGCGGGAGTGATTCATAATTCGTACTCGACAATAGGCACGAGAGTAATGCCGTGGCAGCGCGGTACGATATTTGGACTCCAAAGGACATTCTATCCTGACGGTCCGTTTTATTCTAAATCTGTTTATTCCTTTGATTGTAGGTAATACTTGTAGATCTTGTGCCTGTATGTTTATTTCTAGTGATGAATTCCCAATGTGTAATGCTTCGAGGTACAGCAGACGGCGTGGATCTCTTTCTTTGTCGATGCTTTTAGTTTAATATTTCAGGTTACTGCGAGTCACGGTTGTTCTGTTTTTGGTGATGTAGTGGTTTTTAAAAGCTCCATTCTGTAGGTGGTAAATAACGCGCTTCGACGGCGTGGTCCATGTCATTCCGATGTATTTTTGAGGTCCACAACCCTCAATAAGGCAGGTGTGTTCGTAGATGACGTGATTTTACTGCAGAGGTCCTGCTCTGTTCATGTGGTTGTTCTTGATGAGTAGATGTGAGGTTTTCATACTATCGTAGTATTTTGAAAGTTGTAGCCTCTTCTCTGGATTTGTGGATGTGACGTACGATATACTATGTTTATTATGGCCTTCTGGAGTAGAGTGATGTTGATTCATTTCTGTGTGTCGTCTGCTGGCTGGTTGTACCACTTACCGTATTTACGGCGCGATTTATGGCTGTATATATATATATATATATATATATATATATATATATATATATGTATATATATATATATATATATATATATATATATATATATATATATATATATGTAGATATAACTCACTTATATGGTAAAAATGAACAATAAAATGACTGATTGCATGTGACTAGCTAACACCTACGAGCTAATTGTTCCCCTTATACTCACCTGTGACGCTGTGTACAACCTGTAGAAGGACGTGGGCTGCTAGTATCACCCACGACTCCATGTTTCTGTGAAATAAAATAAAATAAATATGATAATCGGAAAGAAGAAACATATTAAAAGTGAAAAATGTATATGTCCAACGTCTACATAGTTTACATTTTTTTTTTTGTACATTTTCAAAATCTCTATATATATTTTTTTTTTGTATCTGAGGGAATAAGAATGAAGACTCATAAAAAGACGACAGTTGAGTATGTGGTTTCATCTAGCTTTTGATTGTTTTCCCTTTTAATGTTCACTCTTCTTTGTGTTTATATTTGGTGCCATTGGGGCCAGGTATTGTTTTATTTTTTTATCTCTTTAGTTATTCTTTATTTTATATTTGTATTTCTATTTGAATTTTCCTATTTATATATCTTCCCTTCTCCGTTTTCACCCTTCAGAACTTCGTAAAGTTCAGAAGGGTGAGGATTGCTTCTTCCAAAGACGCGAGCCTCGCCGCTTTCGGTGGTTAGCTCTATTTTCGGTATGGCAAAATAGGTCTATCACTTCCTCGTTAGTACTCGTTGGAGGATTCTTCCGAAATGGTGGGTTATTCGGAGTGCTGAATCTTCTTCAGCGACCGACCACAATCTTGTTGCAAAACTGAATGCATGAGCTCTTACTCTTCTCAATTCCATCTTGAGGAACTGAGGCACCAGGCGTGTGTTAAGGAGTATGCAGTGGTAGTCTCAAATAGGTTGGAGGTGCTTGGAGAGTTGTCGAATACTTTTAAACGTGAAATTATCAAAATTGTCGAGTAGTACATTGGAGAGCGCCCAGGGTCTAGGAGTGGCGCTGCCTTGGGAGAGACACTGGAAAACAGAGTCGTGGTGCCAGGCAGACTTGGGACTAGGAGCGAATATGTCACAAACGACTAGAACTTTTATGAGAAGGGATGGAGAGAGGTTTGTCATGGATCTCTTGGAATATCATAATGTAAACGACCCTAGCCTTGCCTTCCAAGCTCTGAAGAATCCTCCCACATAATCCATATATCAGACGAGTACTATCCGATCGTCTGATGGACAGTAGCTCGGATGGTTACCGGGCTCGTTAGACCGAGCACTTTCGGCAGGTGTACACGCCTCCGTGGTCTAGTGGTCAGCGTGTCTGTCTTCTACTCCGCGAGCCCGAGTCTGAATCCCGGCCCGGGTAGTCGGGGTGCAGCTCACCCAGCTGTTCATCCTCCCTTTAGGGCTGGTCGATAAATGGGTACTGGGGAAACCTGGGGAAGGTAAACTGTGGCAGTTCTGGATTTTACATTGGCCCGTGTCCCGGCCCCCGGAATAGTTGATTGTTACCTCGCAGAGGCTCAAAGGGCTAACGGTTCGGAGATGAAAAACCGCAGCCACGCGCAGCAATAGCCTATGCACCCACCTTTACATTTATCTTATACGGCGGAGCCTCGAAGCGGAAAACCTCCTCTGAATCATTTACAGATGGCGACTGATGATCTAACATTAGACGAAACTCCACCCTCTCTTGCGGAAGCAGCTGGGAGTTGTACTATCATTGTCGAGTTGCTAAATGTCGGATGTGAGACCTTGATCTATATGTTACATGCAGTGATGTCTGCCGAGTGACAGTCCGGTGCCATTTCTCCTGACTGGAAAAGGTGGATGTTTGTCATTAACTGGAAAGGGAAATGGTACTGACAGTGCTGCAACAAAAAGTCTGGTAATAAACTGCTTAATATGACGAGCAAAACGTTCGCTCATCTGCTTGTGATGCGAATTCGACCTTATCTGCCAAAGGTTCAGGCGCATGAGTAATCTAATTCCACACCCGATAAGTCAACAACTACCGGGTCCTAGCACTTCCTATCCTTGTTGAATGCTGACGTGAGTTGCTACATGGACTTTTCGCAGCCGATGTCGATCTAAAGAAGGCATTTGACATTTTGGCATTTTGGACAGTTTGCGGATCCGTGGGATTCCTGTGAAGATTATTGACCTGATGATTGACCTTTACTATTTGAATGAGTGTGATGTGAAGTGTGGTGGATGCATTTCTGGCTTCTTTCCTATTAATTCAGGAGTGAGGCAGGGGTGCGTCTTTGCTCCATCACTTTTCAACTCTTGTATAGACTGGGTATTAGGCAGATTTGGTCATCAAAGTTGCTGTGGAGCATCTGTCGGCATCATCTAGGTCACTAACCTTGCTTTTGCTGATGTGGCTGGAGGTCTTGGTGATGGCCCTCGAAGTGCTCCATGAGAAGGCAAAGCCTCTGGAGCTGAAGGGATCCTGGGCCAAAACCAAGTCGTCGGGAGTTATCTTGGATGACACAGATCAGTCTATTCATTCATGTGGTTAGGACCTTAAGGTCACCAATCGTTTCACATACCTTGGTAGCGTAGTGTATAACAATGGCGGGTCTTATCAGGAAGTCGCTTGACGGAATGATCTGGCCCTTGGTGTTAAGGACTCGCTCAGCACGAGTAAACAGTGTAGTCGATATGGAAGCAGACACATATTCATATCTTTAAGTCACTTGCGCTCCCAGTCTTACGGTAGTACTGTGATACATGGACATTGAATAGTGACTTGCAGAGACATGTCGATGCCTTTCTTACCAAGTGCCTTTGCATGGATCACGGTGTATCGCTGGAATGAGGTTGTGTTGAACCAGCGATTACTTCATGAATCTGAACAGAAGGCTGTTACCAGCTTAATTCGTGAACGCCTTGGCACACTCCCAAGATATCAATTCCCTTTATACGAGATAGTGCGTGAAGGAGACCAAGGGGCGCAAGCCGTAACTCATGACTGGGGAAAGGTTGATCTATCCTTTGAGGGGCATAGCATTTTTTCTACGTTTTGGTCTATGGCGCCGGGAAGCTTTCTTGGTGGGGCATATTGGTCGGCCCCAGCTCGTTTTGGCGCAGGCAAGTGTTTATAGTGCCGCCATCATCGTTGACTTATGCATCGTTCTTTCGAGAGAATCTTAAGTCCGTTTTATTTTTTATATTTTTTTTTACAACAAAGGATACAGCTCAAGGGCACAAAAAAAAGCCCGCTACTCGCTGCTCTCAAAAAAGAATCAAAAGAGGTGGCCGAAAGAAAAGTCAATTTCGGGAGGAAAGGTGTCCTGATACCCTCCTTTTGAAAGAGTTCAAGTCGTAGGCAGGAGGAAATACAGATGAAGGAAGATTGTTCCAGAGTTTACCAGCGTGAGAGATGAAAGAGTGAAGATGCTGGTTAACTCTTGCATAAGGGGTTTGGACAGTATAGGGATGAGCATGAGTAGAAAGTCGTGTGCAGCGGGGCCGCGGGAGGGGGGGAGGCATGCAGTTAGCAGGTTCAGAAGAGCAGCCAGCGTGGACATATCAATAGAAGATAGAAAGAGAGGCAACATCGCGGCGGAATTTAAGAGGTGGAAGACTATCAGTAGGAGGAGGAGAGCTGATGAGACGAAGAGCCTTAGACTCCACTCTGTCCAGAAGTGCTGTGTGAGTGGAGCCTCCCCACACGTGAGATGAATACTCCATACGAGGGCGGACAAGGCCCCTGTATATGGATAGCAACTGCGCGGGGTAGAAGAACTGGTAGAGACGATACAGAACGCCCAACCTCGAGGAAGCTGATTTAGCGAGAGAGGAGATATGAAGTTTCCAGTTGAGATTTTGAGTTAAGGATAGACCGAGGATGTTTAGTGTTGAAGACAGTGACAGCTGAGTGTTGTCGAAGAATGGGGGATAGGTGTTTGGAAGATTGTGTCGAGTTGATAGGTGGAGAAATTGAGTTTTTGAGGCATTGAAGGACACAAGGTTCCTGCTGCCCCAATCGGAAATGATAGCAAGGTCTGAGGTTAAGCGTTCTGCAGCCTCCAGTCTGGAGACGTGTACTTCCTGTTGAGAGGGTCTTCTATTGAAAGAAGTTGAATAATGCAGAGTGGAGTCGTCGGCGTATGAGTGGACAGGACAGTTTGTTATGGAAAGAAGATCATTGATGAATAACAGGAAGAGAGTGGGTGATAGGACAGAGCCCTGTGGAACGCCACTGTTGATAGGTTTAGGGGAAGAGCAGTGACCGTCTACCACCGCAGAGATAGAACGGCCCGAAAGGAAACTGGAGATAAAGGAACAGAGAGAGGGATAGAATCCGAAAGAGGGCAGTTTAGAAAGCAAAGACTGGTGCCAGACTCTATCGAAGGCTTTCGATATGTCTAGCGCAACAGAGAAAGTTTCTCCGAAACGGCTAAGAGAGGATGACCAAGAGTCAGTTAAGAGAGCAAGGAGATCACCAGTAGAACGCCCCTTGCAGAATCCATACTGGTGATCAGATAGAAGGTTAGAAGTGGAAAGGTGCTTTTGAATCTTCCGGTTAAGGATTGATTCAAAAGCTTTAGATAGACAGGAAAGTAAAGCTATAGGGCGGTAGTTTGAGGGATTGGAACGGTCACCATTCTTAGGCACAGGCTGTACAAAGGCATACTTCCAGCAGGAAGGAAAGATAGATGTTGATAGGCAGAGATGAAAGAGTTTGACCAGGCAGGGTGTCAGCACAGAAGCACAGTTTTCAAGAACAATAGGAGGCACTCCATCAGGTCCATAAGCCTTCTGAGAGTTGAGGCCAGAGAGGCCATATAAAACATCATTTGGAAGAATCTTAGTAACAGGCATAAAGGAGTCAGAGGGGGGATGAGTAGGAGGAAAGGAGGGGTTAAAAAATGGTCTTCAGGACAGCATGTGGTTAGTCCTTAGGCCACTTGGCGGTGACTGAAAAATGGTCAGCTTGTTTGTCGTGGCGCCCACCACTTCTGTCCTTCTCGTCATGTGGCACCGCTGCACTGTTAGACATTGGCAGTCACCGAGAGGCGCCCGGGTGGGCCCAGCTGGCATTTTAAATATCTTCGTCGTTACCATAGCAACCAAGGAGACTATAATAAAGGAGAGGGGACCTCTGTGCAACACAGAGATAGTAGTGTTGTTGCGCGTAAGCCGCAACAGATGGCAGGACCAGCGTCCCCCCACAAATGGCCGCACATCCTTACTCCCCATATTCCCTCAGCAGTGTTGCTAGATGAGATCACGAGCAGCAAATATAGTTACATATTTTTTTTTTCAGTCTGGTTATTGTCCATTTTATATAAAGAAAACCATAAATAGAAATATATATTAATATGAACAGCAAGAACTATATTTGTTTAAATATAGTCTGACTGCATATCATGTTAGTAATGTTATCATTGTTCCGTAGTGTTATGTTGCGTTCTATAAGGGATGCATTGATGGGAGGCTAGCAGTGGTTAGGTGTGCTTTATGTGTTTGACCTTTCTTTATATATACTGGAATGAACCAAGGTTGTTGCCCTATTGTTCCTTCTTTCAAAATTATGTGATCATGTTTTTCTTTAAAACTGTATGTTTTGAGCACGCACGCTGACTTGCTCTAGTAATGATTTACCTTGATTTGTTTTGTTCGTAGGGGAAAGAGGGGATGGAAAAAATTATGTTGGGCTACCTAATACGGGTTCTTATACTGCTACTCTCAACAGCGTCTTTCTCTGCTCGTCGTCCAATGGAAACACTGCGGCTCAGTTAAAACCCCGTTCAAGAGCTAAACATGGCTCCAGACCTCAGTCAGATTCATGTCTTGCTGAGTTTGTGGGAAGAAGAAGATGACACACCTTGGCATGAAGCTCCATTTATTCCCTAAGGATGTCAGACGGTAAGTGATAATGATTAATGTGGAAATTCGAAATTAGTTACGTAGAATCAAAGTCTGAAGAAAATGAAGCGGCGAGCAGCCTCCTGACCAATGCCTTGTGGCAAAGACAGTAGAATAAGGGACTTCTTAGAAACCTCAGGTCAGCTCAGGTTTGCCAAACGTTTTCTCCTCACATTATACTTATATTTGGAAGAATAAACACTCAACCCCTCACAAAACCATGAGGAAGGCAGGCTGCTGCCACAGGAGTTGCACCGCCGGCTTGACCGATGCCCTTGCCTCGGTGCCAAGATATAATATAAATATGGAGTTCTAAAGATTCAGAATTACAAGATGTAGACATTATATAATGTAAGTATTAACATTATTGTGAGATGGCTGCAATTCATTCAATATTATCAATTTCTGAAACAAGCTGCACTTGTGTTGATGCATAACTGGAGGTAAATAACTAGATGCATTGATTTATATTTGCTGCAGTACTGAGTTACATGCCATTGTCTTATTGCTGAGCCACATGGTGAAAGGCCTCATCCTTACTCAGATATAGTCTAACTACTGTGGCCTTTTGACAGGTAGTAGGCACTAAAAAAATTAGTCAGTGTTACTTTATGTATGTAGATTGATGTTTTTTTTCAACCCAACATAAACAGGGACATTTGAAATTTCTTGGACAATGGAAAGACAAAAATACAAATATTTCATTGGCAAAGGCAGAGTAGTTTGCCCTGCATTGCATCATAAATATTTTAGGCATAAATGTATATGTAAATATAAGTTTTTTTTTTGGGGGGGGGGTATTTCAAATCAAATCAACTTTAAAAACTGTGCTTCCGTGCTGACACCCTGCCTGGTCAAACTCTTTCGCCTCTGCCTGTCAACATCTACCTTTCCTTCCTGGTGGAAGTATGCCTACATACACCTTGTGCGTAAAAAGGGTGACCGTTCCAATCCCTTAAACTACCGTCCTACAACTTTACTTTCCTGCTTTTCTAAAGCTTTTGAATCAATCCTTAACCGGAAGATTCATAAGCATCTATCCACTTCTGACCTTCTATCTGATCGCCAGTATGGGTTCCGTAAGGGGCGTTCTACCGGTGATCTTGCTTTCCTAACTGACTCTTGGTCATCTTCTCTTAGCCGTTTCGGTGAAATTTTCACTGTTGCGCTAGATATTTCGAAAGCATTCGACAAGGTATGGCACAAGTCTTTGCATTTTAAACTTCCCTCTTATGGTTTATATCCCTCTGTTTGTACATTCATCTCCAGTTTCCTTTCCGACCGTTCTATTTTTGCTGTGGTAGAGGGTCACTGCTCTTCACCTAAAACTATCAACAGTGTTATCCCACAGGGTTCTGTCCTATCTCCCACTCTTTTCTATTATTTATTGATAACCTTCTATCAACAACAAAGTGTCCTATCCATACCTATGCTTATGACTCTACTCTGCATTACTCAACATCATTCAAGTGAAGACCATCCCACAGGAATTACGTGATTCTAGGCTGGAGGCTGCAGAACGCTTAACCTCAGATCTTACTCTTATTTCCGATTGGTGCAAAAGGAACCTGGTGTCCTTTAATGCCTCAAAAACACAATATCTCCACCTATCAACTCGACATAATCTTCCAAACTCCTTTCCCCTATTCTTCGACAACACTCAGATGTCACCTTCTTTTACACTAAACATCCTTGGTCTATCCTTAACTCAAAATCTTATCTGGAAACTTCACATCTCTCGCTAAATCAGCTTCCTCGAGGTTGAGCGTTCTATATCATCTCCGCCAATTCTTCTCCCCCGCACATATACTGTCCATATACAGGAGCCTTGTGCGTCCTCTTATGTAGTATGCATCTCATGTGTAGGGGGGGTTCCACACACACAGTTCTATTAGCCAGAGTGGAGTAAAAGGTTCTTCGGCTCATAAACTCTCCTCATCTTACTAGCAGTTTTTTACCTCTTAAGTTCCGCCGCAGTAGTGCATCTCTTTCCA
>NW_026111322.1:10000-13246 GCF_024679095.1 Eriocheir sinensis | reverse complement strand
CAGCATCATAGGCGTGACATCAGCTATACCAGACCCCCATCACCTGATCTGACCGCCCTGTACTGTCGATCCTCTGAATGCTTAACGTGACAGGCCGGGCCGTCCGTCAGCGCCAATATTTCAGGCGAGTCGGAGTAAAAAGCGAGGAACATCTGATACTGACGAGTGGTGTGAATACTGTGCTATGCGCGGGGCCTCCAGTGTGGTGTTAGGAGGTGCCTTTCTGACTGGCCGGTGTTTTGTTGTATTGTTTGTTAGAGATGTGTGATAGTGATGATAGTGATAAATGTAATGATGATAGTACGAATTTTACTACTACTATACTACTTGTTGTTGTTGTTGTTGTTGTTGTTGTTGTTGTTGTTGTTGTTGTTGTTCTTCCTCTTCTTGTTCTTCTTTATTTGTTGTATTAATATGTTTGTGATTTTCTATAAGTATTTAAAAGACTACTACTACTACTACTACTACTACTACTACTACTACTACCACTACTACTACTACTACTACTACTACTACTACTACTACTACTACCAGGGGGCGAGGGAGAAGAGGTGGTTTAGTTGGGGCGGTGTGAGGTATGGAATAATTCCATACCTCACACAACAATCCCATAATTATTATGGGATTGTAGTGGATATGAAGTGTACTATAAAAAAAAATATATATATGTAGTGTTGATTGTCTAAATTGGAATGGAAGACTGTTGCGAGTGGGATATCTCTCTCTCTCTCTCTCTCTCTCTCTCTCTCTCTCTCTCTCTCTCTCTCTCTCTCTCTCTCTCTCTCTCTCTCTCTCTCTCTCTCTCTCTCTCTCTCTCTCTCTCTCTCTCTCTCTCTCTCTCTCTCTCTCTCTCTCTCTCTCTCTCTCTCTCTCTCTCTCTCTCTCTCTCTCTCTCTCTCTCTCTCTCTCTCTCTACTACTACTACTACTACTACTACTACTACTACTACTACTACTACTACTACTACTACTACTACTACTACTACTACTACTACTACTACTACTACTACTACTACTACTGCCTCCGAGATTTCACTTTATATTTTTAAGTCATTTACGCAGTGTAGCAAAGTAGGTTCAATCAAGTCTTTTACGTTCGCTCGTTCGCTCTCGCGCCGCGTTGTTTCGTTCAGTCCTTAATGGTATTCTGTTTCCCTGCACCCGAGACGTTCTTTTCGCGCGCTTTCCTCACCAACATCTTGTACATCATTGCAATTCGCTCCACCGCCACCCGCTGTCCTCTCCCTTCCTCTTATTACACGAGTTCTGTTTCCTACGCCCAACGTTACCAGACTGTCGTACTTGGCGTATTGTTTTGGCCGACCTCTGACCAAAAGCTAGCGCACCCACAAAGATAACGATATGCATTTATAATTGTTGTTAATATTGGTAATTATTGATGCTCTTTTTTTAGTATTTATGGGCCAGAAACCGGAAAATGCAATGTTATGCGTACGATAATCTGGTAACGCTGCCTACGCCTCTTGTGCCTCACGTGTCTCATGAATCATTGGTCCGTGTTCTTAAACGTCTCGGCGCCTCAGTTCGCCTGTTTGTAAAGCCTCTCGTAGAAGTTGCCGGTATTTTCATGGACTGTTTAGTGGTCCCAGTGATAGTTTTACCCGACTAATGCACCTTGAACGGGAAAATCACATAAGAAAACCCGGTTGTTGGTATTAAGTGTTAAGTTTAAGGCGCAAACTGTTATTTCACTCGTCACAGGGCCGACGTTACCGTGGCCTGCTTCACAAGTTGATTGTCTTAGGTGAGATAACACAATAGCCTTTTAAGTTAAGTGAGGTGTGGCCGAGCGGTAGCCGTTATTAGTTCACTTTAGTTCTCTCTCTCACAGGGACATTAAAAGCGTGTTTTTGAGTTTTAACTATATTAACAGTTTTACACAAAGTTTACAGTTTACGTGAGCGAGTCGCACGAAGACAAGAGCAAGCCACACCACGGAGCGCGGAGCGGCTAAGCACCGCTCCCCTGCCCGTCACCCGTCTGCTCTACTCTTCTCTGCGTTGCTCGCCCTTGTTATTGCATCTTGATTCGTCCCGGAAGGGTGTGGCTTCGGTTGATGACTGCTGATGAAAGTCATCCTTTGCTGATCCTTGCTGATCTAGCGTCAGCTCATCACAGTTCCCACGGCCAAAAGCACGACGTGTTGTTTAACATCCTGTTGTGCGACACCGACAGGGTGTCGCCACACATACAGTCATATACACATGACGATATATATATATATATATATATATATATATATATTTATATATATATATATATTTATATATATATATATATATATATATATTACATACCTCAGTTCGCCTGTTTGAAAAGCCTCTCGTTTAGGTTACTGGTATTTTCATGGACTGTTTTGTGATCCCAGTGATAGTTTTACCCGACTTCTGCGTCTTGAACGGGAAAATTACCCAGGAAAACCCGGTTAGTCTTCTGCGTGGCTCAGTTCACATGCCTAAAATAGTTTTCCTAGAAGTTATTGGTGTTTTCGTGAACTGTTGTGTGAGCCTAGTGATAGTTTGACACGACTTCTGCACCTTGAACGGGAAAATCGCAAATGAAAACCCGGTTAATCCTCTCAGTGCCTTGGGAAATAGTCGTTATGGGAGCCCGAGACGTTTAAGAACAGTGATCATTGTGTCACGGACGTTCCTAGGCGTATTCATCACCTCTCATCCGTCTCTTGCCTTCTCATCACACAACTCCTGCTTCCTCCGCGTCCAGTGCACCGCGTGGCTCTTGAATCATTGGTTGTTGTTGCAAGACGTTTTCAGGTCTCACATCAACTACTTCTAAAGGCCAAAAAGGATATCAGTTGGGTTCTAATGGGTGTTTTTTGAGGCTCAGAAGAAGAGGAAAGGTCAGACTACCACCATGGCCATAGAACTACTCCTGTAAATGCTTAAAACTCCTACGAAACCCTTATCAACTGTGTGAGCTTGGACACTTCCGCTTCTCACATCAACGACTTCCAAAGGCCGAAAAGGAGATCAGTTGGGTCCTAATGAGTGTTTTTTGAGGCCCATGATACAGAAGAAGGGTCAAACTACCACTCTGCAGAAAGCCTTATCAACTATGTGAGCCTGGATACTTCCGCTTCTCACATCAACGACTTCCAAAGGCCAAAAAGGAGATCAGTTGGGTCCTAATGCGTCTTTTTTGAGGCCCATGATACAGAAGAAAGGTCAAATTACCACCAAAACTACCTCTGAAAATGCCAAAAACT
>NW_026111322.1:0-5000 GCF_024679095.1 Eriocheir sinensis | reverse complement strand
TTTCTTTACTCCTTCTCCCTCCGCCTCCACTTTCCTTCCCTCCACCCTTCTCTTTTTCCTTCCCTCCTCTCTCCTTACTTACCCTCCCTCTCCTTCTCCTTAACTTTCTTTCCTTCCCTCCACCCTTCTCTTTTTCCTTCCCTCCTCTCTCCTTACTTACCCTCCCTCTCCTTCTCCTTAACTTTCTTTCCTTCCCTCCACCCTTCTCTTTTTCCTTCCCTCCTCTCTCCTTACTTACCCTCCCTCTCCTTCTCCTCAACTTTCTTTCCTTCCTTCCACTCTTCTCTTTTTCCTTCCCTCCTCTCTCCCTACTACCCCATCCTCTTCTCCTCTACTTCCTTTCCTTTCTTCCCTTCAGACTCGTTTCCCTCCCCCTCTTCCCTCTCCTTCTCCACGTTCTTTCCTTTCTTTCCTCCATTCATTGTTCCCTTCTCCTCTCTCTCTCTCTCTCCTTCAACACTTCCTCCTTGCAACAGAGACGCTGGAAATAAGGAGCGGACAAATACTGCAAGAACTCCCGCGCTCTGTGACAAGCGAAATACTGTTCCCGTGTAAGAGCGGAACGTTATAGCTCGACACAAGGAGCTGAGGGTAAGGACGCGAGAGTTAGTTAGTAATAAAGGACTCGTTTCATATTTAATAGCGGCCAAGGTTTGCTGTGTTTGTCTTGCCCGGGGTGTTAAGATGTGCAAGGGGTCGTGTGTTGCATGGCACGTATATGTTCTTGGCTGGTTATTATTGTGTGGTGGAAATAAATTAACTTACAGTTTTGATATGTGAAAGGAGTCGAGTGTTGGAGGCTGTATATTTGTTCCTTAGGGTTTCTTTTTGGGACTTTAGCAGCAATAGATTTACATGTATACCATATATTTTTTTTATTTGCAAAAGATCTGAGGTTTTGAATACATAAGGGAACATTATATAGTTGTTTTTTTAATGTTTTCTTCCAGTAGTAAAGAAATACTAGGCCTATGCATACAGGAATACAATACAGATCTTTGTTTTCATATTTAATAGCGGTCGAGATTTACTGTTTGCCTTGCCTGAGGTTTTGTGATGTGAAAGGAGTCGTGGGTTGGATGTTATATGTCTGACCTTTGGGGTTTCTTTTTTTGTGAAGGGGAAATAGATGAAAATTTTATATCTACACGAGTTTCTTTTCATTTTGCAAAGGATGTTGGAGGTTTTAATACATATAGAAACATGCTATAGATATTTTTTTTTTCGTTTCTTCTTCCAGTGGTAAAGAAATACTAGTTTTATGCATACAGGAATATAATAGAGATCTTTACTTTCGTATCTAATAGCGGCCAAGATTTACTGTTTGTCTTGTGTTTGATGGAATAATTTCGTTCTTTGGGTGTTTCTTTTTGTGTGAGGTGGAAGTAGATTTTCATGTATATATTTTTTTCTTGCGAATGATCTTGAAGGCTTGAATGCATAGAGAAACATGATATTGATTTTATTTCGTCCTTTCCTCTATTCGAAAAGGAATAGTTTTATGCACACAGAATCATGATGCATATATTTTTCATTCATTACATTTGTTTTATGCACACAGAATCATGATGCATATATTTTTTCGTCTTATTTCTTCGGCAAGTTTTTATTTTCATTCATTACAGTTGTGAGGCAATTGTTTAACACGGTTTGCTTTGCCTTGCTCTTGTTAATGCTTCTTGAGATACTTTTCCTCTCTCTTCTAGTGGTGGAAAGGATATAGAAAGAATAAGAAGGAATAGGCATACAGAAGTATACTATTGTTTTTTTTTTTCATCTTCATTACAGTAGTGAAGGAATTATTAAACACGTTTTGATTTGCTCTTGTTATGCTTCTTTAGATACTTTTTCCTCTCTCTTCCTCCACCCCACTTCATATCCCCCCCCCCCCACGCACACACACACACACACACACACACACACACACACACACACAAAAGCTGAACCATATGATGTAAGAAAAAAAAATCCATATAATCATGTTAAACTCTACGGATAATACCACCTTATTTCACCTACCCCCAAAAATCGGAAAAAATACAAATAAATTCCAGTTCTAGGCACATAGAACCATACTAAAGTTATTGTTTCGTCTTGTAGCTGTACAGGAATAGTTTTACACACTAATAATTGCATGTGCGAACGTTTTTTTAGGTATATTTTCGTCTTTCTTCCAACACATTTATTTTTTCTTTTATTAAAGATGCTTTAGCTACTTTTCCGTCTTTGTTTAATGGCAGAGAACTTTTTATCACATTTTTCCTTTATTTCCTTATCTTGATGGTTCTTGGGGGGTGGGATGCATATTGGAACGGTATTTTAGATATATTTTCGTCTTCCTTCTAACAGTTTCATATTTTATTTGTTAACGATCCTGTATATACATTTCCGTCTTTCTTTTAGTAGCAGAGAACTTATTTTGCACATTTATTTTCCTATCTTAATGATTCTTTGAGGCGTAAGATGCATAAAGGAACGGTTTTTAATATGTTTTCGTCTTTCTTATAACATTTTCGCATTTTCTTTTGTCAACGATCCAGTATATACATTTCCTTCTTTCTTTTAGTAACAGATAACTAGTTTTGCACATTTATTTTCCTATCTTAATGGTTCTTGGGGGCGTAAGGTGCATATAGGAACGTTTTTTTTATATATATTTTCGTCTTTCTTATAAGAGTTTCATATTTTCTTTTGTCAACGATCCTGTAGATACATTTCCTTCTTTCTTTTAGTAGCAGAGAACTAGTTTAACATTCTTTAACTTTTTCTTCTTTTTCTTCTTCTTCTTCTTCTTCTTCTTCTTCTTCTTCTTCCTCGTCTTTTTCTTCCTCTTCTTTTTCTACTTTTTTCTTCATCTTCCTCTACGCTTTCCCAGTTTTAGTTTCTCATCTTCCTCTAAACATTGTAGTGTTCTCATCTTTCTCTTAACTTTCTTACAACACATTCGTAGTTTCTTTTGTCAACGATCCTTTATCAACATTTCCGTCTTTCTTTTAGTGGTGCAGAAGTTGCTTTAGCACATTAAATTCCTTACGCTACTGGTTCTTCAGATACTTTTTCGTCTTCCTTCTGGCACATTTGTTTCATTTTCTTTACCTTACGACCCTTTATCTACATTTCACTCCTTATTTTAGTGGCAGAGAACTAGTTTTACACTCATGCTTTCTTGTGCTATCGGTTCTTCGAGGTGAAGGGAACATGCAGGAAGGAAAGAGAAAGAAGAGAGGGGTAGGAAGTGCGCCATTGGGACATTCTGGACACTTTACATGGAGAATAGTTGGCCCTCGTAGCATCAGGGGGCAGCAGCAGGGTAGACACACCTCTCAGACGTCACGGCGATATAGAAAACGGGTGACTGGTGGCCTCTGCGAGGGCTGTTTGCAGTGAAATAACAAGTTTATTCAGTGGCGGGTGCAGGAGACGGCGGGAGAGGGCGAAGGCGTCTTTGTGCCCGCCAGGTTTTGTGATGAACAGTGTCTCTTCAAGGCTGGGAAAAAGCGGTACAGCGGCGCCCAACACGACCTGACTATGCGGATACTACGTGTGTGTAAGGAGGGAGGGAGGGAAGGAAGGAAGGGAAGGAGGAAGAGAGGAAGGAGGAAGGAGGAAGGAAGGGAAGGAGGGAAGGAGAGAGAGAGAGAGAGAGAGAGAGAGAGAGAGAGAGAGAGAGAGAGAGAGAGACATACATACATACATACATACATACATACATACATACAGACAGACAGACAGACAGATAGATATACACACACACAGACAGACAGCGAACAGATCGATAGATAAGCCCGTACAAACAATAGGGTAAAACACACACACACACACACACACACACACACACACACACACACACACACACACACACACACACACACACACACACACACAACCTCCTCCACCTCCCCCCACACAAAAAAGCTGAACCAAATAATGTAACAAAAAGTCATAAAATCTACTAAGGAACTCTACGGAAATTTCCCCCTAATTTAACTTACCCCCAAAAAATCGGTAAGAAAGAAAAAAATCAAATTCCAGAAAAATAATATATAAGAGAAGAAAATGTTAAGGCGAGCAGCCATGAACATCGCCCTTGAAAGTTAAATAAATTCTTGCGGAGAGATTATTGCATTAGTTAAGTCGCAGGATCGATGGAGGATAAGTTTTGAAAGGCAGGCGTGAAAGGCAGGCAGGGAGCGGCCGAGCAGTGTGCGAGGAGTGTATGCTGAGAGGCGGCGACGAGTCCTGTGAGCGAGTCTTGGGTGGAAGGAAGTCTGGGAATGGCTGTAGAACTAATCTGGAAAATGTGGGTGTTCTCTCTCTCTCTCTCTCTCTCTCTCTCTCTCTCTCTCTCTCTCTCTCTCTCTCTCTCTCTCTCTCTCTCTCTCTCTCTCTCTCTCTCTCTCTCTCTCTCTCTCTCTCTCTCTCTCTCTCTCTCTCTCTCTCTCTCTCTCTCTCTCTCTCTCTCTCTCTCTCTCTCTCTCTCTCTCTCTCTCTCTCTCTCTCTCTCTCTCTTCGTCATACTCTATCTCTTTGTCTCTGTAAATCTCTCTTTCTCTTTCTATCTTTATCTATCTGTCTAACCATATATCTATTTATATCTATATATCTAGCTAGATATTTCGTTGTTATATATAATGGCCGTGGCTGAGTGGTTAGCGTGCCGGCGTCACGGCCAGGAGGACTCAGGCTTGAGACATGCCCGCCGCCACAGCCCGGATTATTCAGACACCTCCGAGTGGCGTGAGACTATCCATATGCTGCCCTGAAGACCACCTGCCAACCCGAACTTTAGATTTTCTCTCTAAAGAGTGGCTCCGGGGGGCAACATGAGCCAAGCAAGACGGCGCCGCTATAAACACTTGCCTGCGCCAACATTGGATAATTTTTTTAGGGTATTCGTTCTTGCCTTCCATTCCTCTCTATAAACGGTTTAGATCGGCGTCTACTTTCCTGGCCGTCTTTCAACCTTTACGCTACTCTTTTAGGGGTCTAAGTGCTCGATC
>NW_026111321.1:0-13276 GCF_024679095.1 Eriocheir sinensis | reverse complement strand
ATACCTTAGGAATATCTACAGCAATATACATGATACAAGAAGTCTAATGAAGGACTTATATCTGGTAAATGATATGCAACTAAATTCATGGATTTGAAAAGTTCTGATAAGGAAAATATATATCGCGTTCTTGTTTACAGACTTACAAGCTTGAATAGATAGCCGATTGTTCTATCATAGACGTTATCAAGGAGTTTAACCAAATCTTAACAGTGAGGAAAAGTGAGACAGTTAAGATATCGTCTAAAGATTTTTTTATTGCTAAGAGTGAGGCAAGTGTTGGGAAGATTTACCGCCTGAAGAAAGCAAATCGGGCAATCATTTTATCATAGACGTTATCAAGGAGTTTAACCAAGTCTTAACAGTGAGGAAAAGTGAGACAGTTAAGATATATCGTCTAAAAAAATATTATTGCTAAGAGTGAGTCAAGTGTTGGGAAGATATACTGCCTGAAGAAAGCAAATCGGGCAATCATTTTATCATAGACGTTATCAAGGAGTTTAACCAAGTCTTAACAGTGAGGAAAAGTGAGACAGTTAAGATATATCGTCTAAAGATTTTTTTATTGCTAAGAATGAGTCAAGTGTTGGGAAGATTTACCGCCTGAAGAAAGCAAATCGGGCAATAATTCTATCATAGACGTTATCAAGGAGTTTAACCAAGTCTTAACAGTGAGGAAAAGTGAGACAGTTAAGATATCGTCTAAAGATTTTTTTATTGCTAAGAGTGAGACCAATGAACAGAAGAACATCATAAAAACGTAAGGAGTCTACAAGAGCCCGGTTTGGGAAGACTTAGCCAGAAGAGAACAAACCGTTACATTGCCTGCGCAGTTTTTCAATCTTACACAGCGTTAAGAGAGAACAGCGTAACGGATATCCACTTACTAGGATGTCTCGAGGGTACACAGCAAGCAAGGGGGTATGTGTGTTCATAAACCCTCAAGATCATTACACACGAGGGAGGCGACACCGCTATCTTACCCTCCTCCTGCTGGTGATCCTCTGCCGGCTGGACTGCATCCAAAGTGACCCGGCCCAGCAGCCTCAGGGGACGGTCAACACGGACGCTTCCCTCCATCCCGTCGCCGGCGAGTGTTCAAAACCTGAGGACCAAGCAGGAAGGCCTCGGAAACTTATCCTAGAGCTCGCAGGCACAGAGCAAGAACACGATGGTAAGGATCTATCATGCCCCATATTCTCAAACCAAGTATAGGCTACACATATTTGACAAGGCTTCCGTAGGGGTTTTGGGCATGTCCAGGAATATAGTTTAATGCCTCTAGTGGTAGTGTGACCCTTCTTCTGCACTGTGAATGTGAATTTAATCCCATGAAAACACGATTGATCTCATTTTTGGCCTTTGGAAATAGTTGATGTTAGAGGCTAAGTCTATATATACCAAGTCAAGTCACTCTGCTTCAAAATTGCAACCGGTACGCGCAGGAGGCGGTTTTGGGGCGGAGCAGCGGGATGACGTCACTTGGAGCCAAAAAAAAACACCCGCCAGTTCAGGGGTGACTAAAGTTGGGGCCGTGTGTGCACTCTGGATGTGCATTCTCGCCTTCTTTCACAGCGCGTTCAGGCAAGCCACTGACGAAAAAATATGTCTTTTTATTGTGCTATTGCGTGACTGTAATTCCAATGCCTACAAATGGCGGTGTGGGGTGTGAGGGAGGGCATGTTGAAGCGATTGATTTAAATTAGTACGCCTTTCCTCGTTTTCTCTAAATCCCTGTTTCTACATTCTCTAGTTTGGCTCCAAGCAACGTCACGCATAAACCACGCCTCGGCCGTGTCTCCTCCCACAAACCTGCGTATGACTTGACTTGCTGTATATAGACTTACGGAGTTGCAAGACAGATAACGCCTTCAGTTTCTTCTCTTTTCATCCAATAGAGAGAAGAGAGAGAGCTGTGAGCCGAAGCTTCTCCTCCCTCAGTTTTACCAACTTGGAGTCTGCTCTGCTGTCCCTCGCCTTCCTCACCTTCGCCGTGTTCCTGGTGGGCCTAGTGCAGGTGAGAGAGAGAGAGAGAGAGAGAGAGAGAGAGAGAGTAATATATAGCAGTAGTAGTTGTGGTAGTAGTAGTAGTAGTAGTAGTAGTAGTAGTAGTAGTAGTAGTAGTAGTAGTAGTAGTAGTAGTAGTAGTAGTAGTAGTAGGAGTAGTAGTTGTAGTCGAAGTATTATTATTATTATTATTATTATTATTATTAGTAGTAGTAGTAGTAGTAGTAGTAGTAGTAGTAGTAGTAGTAGTAGTAGTAGTAGTAGTAGTAGGGAGCAGTAATAGTTGTGTCCACTCTACAACAGGACTTGCTCAACGGTTCCTAGTAGTAGTAGTAGTAGTAGTAGTAGTAGTAGTAGTAGTAGTAGTTGTAGTAGTAGTAGTAGGCAGCATTAATAGTAGTATCCACTCTACAACAGGACCTGCTTAATGGTTCATCCACAACCACTAACGGGAGGAAGAGATCACAGAGCGCAGCCTCAGGATTACTAAAACTGCTTTCTGAGGACAGCGACGACAAAGACGACCGAATGGCTGACCTCATAGTCCTCACGCTCTCCTCCATCGACACGCTGTCCTACGGGAGGGAGAACCCCGACTGTGGGAGGAAATTCTTGTGCCACCTCAATCGATCCGGCTGGCACGACGGACTGCTAGGGACGGCTTCTAACTACCTCGTCAGGTAAGAGAGAGAGAGAGAGAGAGAGAGAGAGAGAGAGAGAGAGAGAGAGAGAGAGAGAGAGAGAGAGAGAGAGAGAGAGAGAGAGAGAGGCGCGTTCAAAGTGAAAAGTACAGAAAATACGTAAAATAAAGGACAGAGAGAGTGGAGCGCGTTCAAAGTGAAAAAGTACAGAAAATACGTAAAATAAAGGACACAGAGAGAGAGAGGAGAGCGCGTTCAAAGTGAAAAAGTACAGAAAATACGTAAAATACAGGACACAGAGAGAGAGAGAGAGAGAGAGAGAGAGAGAGAGAGAGAGAGAGAGAGAGAGAGAGAGAGAGAGAGAGAGAGTGGAGCGCGTTCAAAGTGAAAAAGTACAGAAAATACGTAAAATAAAGGACAGAGAGAGAGAGAGAGTGGAGCGCGTTCAAAGTGAAAAAGTACAGAAAATACGTAAAATAAAGGACACAGAGAGAGAGAGAGAGAGAGCGTTCAAAGTGAAAAAGTACAGAAAATACGTAAAATAAAGGACAGAGAGAGAGAGAGAGAGAGAGTAGCGCGTTCAAAGTGAAAAGTACAGAAAATACGCAAAATAAAGGACAGAGAGAGAGAGAGAGAGAGAGAGAGAGAGAGAGAGAGAGAGAGAGAGAGAGAGAGAGAGAGAGAGAGAGAGAGAGTGGAGCGCGTTCAAAGTGAAAAAGTACAGAAAATACGTAAAATAAAGGACAGAGAGAGAGAGAGAGAGAGAGAGAGAGAGAGAGAGAGAGAGAGAGAGAGAGAGAGAGAGAGAGAGAGAGAGAGCGCGTTCAAAGTGAAAAGTACAGAAAATACGTAAAATAAAGGACAGAGAGAGAGAGAGAGAGAGAGAGAGAGAGAGAGAGCGCGTTCAAAGTGAAAAAGTACAGAACATACGTAAAATAAAGGACAGAGAGAGAGAGAGAGAGAGAGAGAGAGAGTGGAGCGCGTTCAAAGTGAAAAAGTACATAAAATACGTAAAATAAAGGACAGAGAGAGAGAGAGAAAGTGAGAAAGAGAGAGAGACGCGTTCAAAGTGAAGAAAAAATACGTAAAATAAAGGACAGAGAGAGAGAGAGAGAGAGAGAGAGAGAGAGAGAGAGAGAGAGAGAGAGAGAGAGAGAGAGAGAGAGAGAGAGTGGAGCGCGTTCAAAGTGAAAAAGTACAGAAAATACGTAAAATAAAGGACAGAGAGAGAGAGAGAGAGAGAGAGAGAGAGAGAGAGAGAGAGAGAGAGAGAGAGAGAGAGAGAGAGAGAGAGAGAGAGAGTGGAGCGTTCAAAGTGAAAAAAGTACAGAAAATACGTAAAATAAATGACAGAGAGAGAGAGAGAGAGAGAGAGAGAGAGAGAGAGAGAGAGAGAGAGAGAGAGAGAGAGAGAGAGAGAGTGGAGCGCGTTCAAAGTGAAAAAGTACAGAAAATACGTAAAATAAAGGACAGAGAGAGAGAGAGAGAGAGAGAGAGAGAGAGAGAGAGAGAGAGAGAGAGAGAGAGAGAGAGAGAGAGAGAGAGAGAGAGAGAGAGAGAGAGAGAGAGAAGGGAGCGTTCAAAGTGAAAAGTACAGAAAATACGTAAAATAAAGGACAGAGAGAGAGAGAGAGAGAGAGTGGAGCGCGTTCAAAGTGAAAAAGTACAGAAAATACGTAAAATAAAGGACACAGAGAGAGAGAGAGAGAGAGAGAGAGAGAGAGAGAGAGAGAGAGAGAGAGAGAGAGAGAGAGTTCTATTCAATAAGGGCACGTAAATTCGTAAATATTTGTCTTATATCAGTGCAACATGTTTTAATACTATAACTACTTCTATTTCTTTCTTTCTTCTACTATAATACTCCAACCGGCCTCTTGCAGACCCCTTACGTTCTTATGTTCTTACAACTAACACCAGTTCCGCCCACAGCTTGGTCTTCAGCCTCGTCTCACCTTCCGGCTTCCAGGAGAACTTGGACGCTGCCATGTTCGGGCGCGAGAAACAGGACTGCACCTTCCGCTACCCCTCCTGCCCCTCCGTCATCGGCGAGCTTCTCCCCAGCTTGTAATGACGGGTCCAAAGTCTATATACACCAAGTCAAGTCACGCGCAGGTTTGTGGGAGGAGACACGGCCGAGGCGTGGTTTATGCGTGACGTTGCTTGGAGCCAAACTAGAGAATGTAGAAACAGGGATTTAGAGAAAACGAGGAAAGGCGTACTAATTTAAATCAATCGCTTCAACATGCCCTCCCTCACACCCCACACCGCCGTTTGTAGGCATTGGAATTACAGTCACGCAATAGCACAATAAAGACATATTTTTTCGTCAGTGGCTTGCCTGAACGCGCTGTGAAAGAAGGCGAGAATGCACATCCAGAGTGCACACACGGCCCCAACTTTAGTCACCCCTGAACTGCCGGGTATTTTTTTGGCTCCATGTGACGTCATCCCGCTACTCCGCCCCAAAACCGCCTCCTGCGCGTACCGGTCGCAGTTTTGAAGCAGAGTGACTTGACTTGGTATATATAGACTTAGGGAAATAGTTGATGTTAGAGGTGTGAGCGTCCGAGAGTAGGCTACCGACCCCTGTATGTTAAAGTTAGGGACAAAGAGGTGACCATCGGCAAAATAGTGCTGGTTCTTGATGGACTTAGAAATTCAGAGTGTTTCGGATAGGACTCGAATCTAGTCCACGCTAGGCCCTCGGGCTCACCATGCCGGCACGCTATCCACTCAGCCACCGTCTGCTGGTCGATGAAAGCAGTCTTTTTTACACACTCAGTCATGCTGGGAAAGGGGCAAGAGAGGTTTTAGTAGTTTAGTATATTGAGTTTAGTATCTGAAATCTCACTTTTTTTTCTTGTTGTCTACGATGCCAGATGGTTGTGCCCAGTCTCTTATGTTTGCCGATTTCCAACCCAAAACTGTCTCCTCCACCTAAATAACTGGTTTCATATGTAGTTATCGTTAAAATGGTTAATTATTGGTAGTCCTTGGCAATAGTTATGATCTGGCAACGGTGTGACAGCAAAGTTGCCAGATTGTCGTACTCAACCTCTTACCGACTTCCGACCCAAAAACTATCTCGTGGACCCCAATAACGAGATTCACTTATAATTATCGTTAAACTAGATGATTCCTGATGTTTCTTGGCAATAGTTAGGCGTCAGAAACCGGTAAATACGATGCTCTGAGTACGACAATCTGGCAGTACCGTTGGTTGCCTATAGCAAGGTTAGGTGCCTAGTGGAGGCCCCAATCCGTTGGTGGCGCAGGCAAGCTTTATTTTCAATGACTGCCTTGGATAACGACTTTTGCTTGGCTCTTGCTCCTCTTGAACAAAGTTTCTGAAGTAAGAGGTTGATTGAAGATATGGACAGCATGTGGGTGATCTTCCGAGGGTTGAAAATTGTCAGAATCTTGCGGTGGGTGTCGAATCTCTCAGGGCAAGTTCGACAGTCCAACACACCGTCATTGTCAACGCAAAACCAAACATATCCACTACAATGATCCGCTATTTTTACTCAATACCTGATGCTAATAAAGAGATTTCCTGTGCAGTTTCCTAATATTCCCTCCACCTTGTTATATTAACGCCGAACTCTAGAGCTACAAAGAATTTTCGGGGTATTCTGTGTTTGGTTGGGGAGCTTACAAACTTAGTTGCTGAATTAAGGGGTTTATTGAAGATATGGACAGCATGTGAGTGATCTTCCGAGGGTTGAAAATTGTCAGAATCTTACGGTGGGTGTCGAATCTCTCAGGGCAAGTTCGACAGTCCAACACACCGTCATTGTCAACGCAAAACCAAACCATATCCACTACAATGATCCGCTATTTTTACTCAATACCTGGTACTAATAAAGAGATTTCCCGTGTAGTTTCCTAATTGATCACCTTGTTATATCAACGCCGAACTCTAGAGCTACAAGGAATTTTCGGGGTATTTTCTGTTTGGTTGGGGAGCTTACAAACTTAGTTGCTGAAGTAAGGGGTTTATTGAAGATATGGACAGTATATGGGTGATCTTCCGAGGGTTGAAAATTGTCAGAATCTTACGGTGGGTGTCGAATCTCTCAGGGCAAGTTCGACAGTCCAACACACTCTCATTGTCAACGCAAAACCAAACATATCCACTACAATGATCCGCTATTTTTACTCAATACCTGATACTAATAAAGAGATTTCCCGTCTAGTTTCCTAATTGATCACCTTGTTATATCAACGCCGAACTCTAGAGCTACAATGAATTTTCGGCGTATTTTGTGTTTGGTTGGGGAGCTTACAAACTTAGTTGCTGAATTAAGGGGTTTATTGAAGATATGGACAGCATGTGGGTGATCTTCCGAGGGTTGAAAATTGTCAGAATCTTGCAGTGGGTGTCGAATCTTTCAGGGCAAGTTCGACAGTCCAACACACTGTTATTATCAACGCAAAACCAAACATATCCACTACAATGATCCGCTATTTTTACTCAATACCTGATGCTAATAAAGAGATTTCCCGTGTAGTTTCCTAATTGATCACCTTGTTATATCAACGCCGAACTCTAGAGCTACAAGATTGATTGATAGTTTATTGTTGCAAGTTAAACAGCAAAGGAGAATGGAGGAGCATGCCATCCCAACCCCCAGCTACAAGGAATTTTCGGCGTATTTTGTGTTTGGTTGTGGAGCTTACAATCTTGCTGTATTGGGCTGTAAGACCGGCCCTATGTCCTCGGGGTCACCATGTCCATGTAGCAATCACCGCTCAAATTTCGTGTTCCTTCCCTTCAGTGACAATAAGAAAATGGGGCGTTGCAGCATAGACTTTGTGTTAATGTTTTCGTTCGTGCTCCTGTCTCGCTGTTTCTTGTGCGTCTAATTGTTTATCTCTTGTTACTTGTTTATCTTCTACTGTCCGTCCATGTCCTCTTGTCGTCCATTCGTACACATTGTTATACACATACACCAACACTTAAATGTTACCCACACTTCACAACATTCACACAAACGCATACCCACACAAACACCTTCTCTTAGTGTCTTGTCCGTGTCAATGACCTTTGTGATTTTTGTCTATCCGGGAACCTATTAGCACACAACACTCGCTACCACTAACATCCACACGCTGATCTCTCGGCCACCATCTGCTCAACCATAGCTCAAGGTCAAGTTATATATGACACACTGAATAAAGTTAATGTACCATGTGGTTAATGCTTTACCTTCCTGAAATTATGTGTATAAGAAATATAAAATGTCACACACTTCACAGGATCATACTAATTATTTCAATGTCAAGAGAGAGTGCGGAAGGAAAATCAGATAACAGAAACGCGGATATGAGATGAAAATGTCACTTGATGCGAAAAAAAATCCCAGACTATTTTTCAGCTACATAAGAAGCAAAAAAAACGTTAAAAATAATATCGGCCCACTATTAGTAAATGGCGATACGATTAATGATGATAAAGGCATGAATAAACGTCGTTGAAAAAAGTTAATAATCGTTAGTTATCGTTTAAATGGTAATTACGCGGCTCTTGAGTACGATAATTATAGGCAACGGTACAGTCGAGGCGGGATAGGACCACCGTTGCCAGATTGTCGTACTCACAGCATAGTATTTACCTGTTTCTGACGCCTAACTATTGCCAAGAAACATCAGAATCTAGCTCTTTTAACGATAACTATAAATAAGTTTCGTTATTGGAGCCCATGAAGACAGTTTGGGGGTAGGAAGTCGGGAAATATAATCGGCTGAGTACGACAATCTGGCAACGTTGGGCGGGACCAACGTTGCCAGATTGTCGTACTCAGCCTCTTATGTTTGCCGATTTCCGACCCAATAAACTGCTTTCATCACCCAAATAACTGCATTCATATATGGATATCGTTTAAATGGTTAATTGGTGCTTCTTGGCAACAGTTATGGCCAGCGGTAGTTACGCGGCTCTTGAGTACGATAATCATGCAACGATGCAGTCAAGGCGGGACAGGAGCCGCGGGACCAACGTTGCCAGATTGTCGTACTCAGCCTCTTATGTTTGCCGATTTCCGACCCAATAAACTGCTTTCATCACCCAAATATATGGATATCGTTTAAATGGTTAATTGGTGCTTCTTGGCAAACAGTTATGGCCAGAAACCGGTAATTACGCGGCTCTTGAGTACGATAATCTGGCAACGGTGGGCGGGACCGCGACCGACAGCCGACAGTTTGAATGAGTTCTTCGTGGCGGCGAGACGCAGATTATTTTGTTCTCGGGAAAACAGTTTTTGAGGACGATTCTTATGGCTGTAGAGGATTTCCGAGTATAATATAAGCCGGTCATTTTTTCCATATCGTTTGCACTCCCAGGATGTTAGGCTACGTTCTCCTTATTATTGGGTTTATTATTTATTCAGGCTATTTAACTGGTTTATTACGTTTTATTTTATCTTTGTGGTTGTGGTTATTCATTTTTTTGGCCTTATGTGGCAATAATATTTGTATGGAGTTGTTTATGGGATATTTAAGAGGTACTGGACGGACGCTCTACCAAATTTTGTTGTGCAAATAAATGATAACCACGATATGACCATGTCAGATTACCGTCGTTAGGTTAGGCTATGTCAAGTTAGTTAGGTTAGGTTAGGCTGGTTAGGTCAGGTTGGGTTAGATTTTATTTTATTTTGACGATAAATAGGTGTGACAGGCTTCGATCGTGCTGCCGAAGTCTATGTATACCAAGTCAAGTCATACGCAGGTTTGTGGGATGAGACACGGCCGAGGCGTGGTTTATGCGTGATACTGCTTGGAGCCAAACTTGAGAATGTAGAAACGGATTTAGAGAAAACGAGGAAAGGCTGACTAATTTAAATCAATCACTTCATCATGCCCTCCCTCACACCCCACACCGCCGTTTGTAGTCATTGGAATTACAGTCACGCAATAGCACAATAAAAAGACATATTTTTTCGTCAGTGGCTTGCCTGAACGCGCTGTGAAAGGAGGCGAGAATGCACATCCAGAGTGCACATACGGCCCTAATTTTAGTCACCCCTGAACTGGCGTTTTTTTTTTTTTGGCTCCAAGTGACGTCATCCCGCTGCTCCTCCCCAAAACCGCCTCCTGCGCGTACCGGTCGTAGTTTTGAAGCAAGAGTGACTTGACTTGGTATATATAGACTTAGGCAATGACTGTGTTGGATTGTCGAACTGCCCACGAAACCAGGAAACGATAATAAAGGAAAGATTTACCTAAGTGTGAACATGAAGTAGAGAAAGAGGAACGCGAACACGAGGAAGAAGAGGAGAAAGAAGAAGAAGAAGACAGCTGAAGAGGAAGAAAAGGAGAAAGAAGAGGAAGAAGACAGCTGAAAAGGAAGAAAAGGATTGAAGGTGAGTAGGCTATGTATAGTTTAATTATCGCCTGCGTTCACACACACGACAGGTTGAGGCGTGGGGTCTGTTTTAAGCCTTCACACACACCACCGAGCGACTGTGATGTTGATAGTGGTGATAGTGATGATTACAGTGATGGTGGATAATGAAGGAGGATGCTCATGAATGGTGGTGGTGGTGGAGCTGTATGAATGATATGGTGATGATGAGGGCATGATGATTATTCTCTCTCTCTCTCTCTCTCTCTCTCTCTCTCTCTCTCTCTCTCTCTCTCTCTCTCTCTCTCTCTCTCTCTCTCTCTCTCTCTCTCTCCGGCATATGACCACAGATGTTGCGCCGACTAAACGAAACTTTCCAACTTTCTCTCTCTCTCTCTCTCTCTCTCTCTCTCTCTCTCTCTCTCTCTCTCTCTCTCTCTCTCTCTCTCTCTCTCTCTCTCTCTCTCTCTCTCTCTCTCTCTCTGAACTCTATATCCTTTTATTTATCTATTTATAAGAAGAATTATTTTCCACGATTTTTTTCTACATTTAACACTAGTCTCTCTCTCTCTCTCTCTCTCTCTCTCTCTCTCTCTCTCTCTCTCTCTCTCTCTCTCTCTCTCTCTCTATCTATCTCTATCTATGTGTGTGTGTGTGTGTGTGTGTGTGTGTGTGTGTGTGTGTGTGTGTGTGTGTGTGTGTGTGTGAAGGCGTTCAGGGATCTCCTCACGAGCTTCTTGTGAAGTGTGTGTGACGCGGGTCATCATCATCATCATCATCATCACCATCTTCACCATCACCACCACGAAGTCGACGAACAGTAGGTGCGAGTTAAAGAAATGTTGATATATTATTCTTATTTTTCTTCTCGTTTTACTACTATGTCTGTTCAGGGCATGAAGTCGGTTCAGGGTGGAGCTGGTATCGTCGTTTACCTCTAGCCATGTTGCCAAATCAACCTTCGTACATGCGCCTCTCTCTCTTATTTCCCATCCAAGTGCTATTTGAAAGTGATATTTTATGTATTCTGTATACAGTAAAGGAAGCTACATACTACAATGAGTGTCGATGTGTAGGATTATAACAACGATTTGTATAAATTCTATTACATGTGGAAGCGATTTTTTCCCATGTTGCCACGTTTTGGTGGTGGTGGTGGTCGGCGTGTCCCCTTAGGTCCCTCCCCCGGGTCGAGAGGGAGAGAGAGAGATAAACAGGTGGGTTGTGGGTGGATAGGTAGGGAGACGGTGCTAATCTGATAACTGGCGGTCAAACTGGCAGCGCCGCACTCATGGGAATACCGGAATCTGCCACACCTTGAACCGACTTCATGCTCTGAACAGACTATACCACTACTACTGCTATATACTATACTACTATTACTGCTGCTGCTGCTACGTACTATATATACTTCTATTTCTTTATAGCTACCATTTGTCTTGTTCTCTATTTTTACTCCACAAGTTTGAACACGTATATGGCATGCATTTATTATTATTATTGTTGTTATTTTACAGATTTTCCTATGAGGTATATTCCAGAGTTGCCAACTAGCGGGTATATATAGGTCACAGGGCCCACGAAGCTTGAGCTATTCTTTAAATTATCGTAAATTACCTGTGTTTCTCTGGGACTTGCAATAATTACACTTCAATATAATAAGTGACACTACATGGCTTATGGGTATGTGAAAAATTATTGGTTTCACAGAACGATATAATTGTGAACTGGTTGGATATATCAAGTGCTGACACTCTTCAAATCGATAAACACTCCCTAGCCCCAACTACCACTAAAGAACTATACTCACGTGAGATGTTAGAGAACCAGCGCGCGGAGCGATACAAGAATCATTTCCTATACTACGGATCCGCAGGGAATTCGGTGATATATTAATTTCCCGTAAACCACATGGGAATTGCATCGATCTTTTATGTACTTATAGCTCTGGGTGAGTATACATGTATAGTGGACGAAGCGTAGTGGATCGAGATGGATATGAGTCGGCTGGATGAGTTCCCTGCAGTTCTTGTGGGCCATGGGCAGTGTATTGATTTATCCTACACTGAACATTATACCGGAACCTATGCACATATGTACCTACGATAAAAGTGTTAACCATAATAACGGTTGTTGAAAGGTGGACGGGAAAGTAACTCGGGTAGCAAGATATGTTGGCGGGCCGCTGTCTATATAATAGTATTCGAGTCTCGAGTGAGGCTTTGTGACTCAGTGTACGTGACGTCAGCTACAATGAAGCTTCGATCGGTGCTTCGACACGTGACGTCACTTATAGGTCAGCATTGTAAGACACTTTCAGTTCTCACATCAGCTATTTCTAAAGGTCAAAGAGGAGGTCACTCGGGTTCTAATTAGTGTTTCTTCAGGTTCACGGTACAGAAGAAGACGTACACTACCACCAGGGTCATAAAACTACCCCTGGAAATGCCCACAATTCCTGCGAAAGCCTTGTCAAATATGTGTTCTTGGGCGGCGAAATGTCTTATAATGCAACCCTTTTTTTTTATAAGACATTACCTATTTCTAAAGGTCAAAGAGGAGGTCACTCAGGTTCTAATGAGTGTTTCTTCAGGTTCACAGTACAGAGGAAGGGTCACATTACCACCAGGGCCATAAAACTACTCCTGGAAATGCCCACAACTCCTACGAAAGCTTTGTCAAATAAGTGTTCTTGGGCGGCGAAATGTTTTATAATATGACCCCTTTATATCTCTAGGCGGTCCTATGGTCCACACCAAACAAGGACGGGGACTCGTATATATGCAAGGCCTCCCCAGTTTGCCACCTGAGCAGTGGGATCCTGGGCCAGTTTCACAGTTCCCCATGATGGGTTAGTAAGCTTCCAAACCAATACCAGAGCCTTCGAAATTTCCTTGTGTAGTGTCTGGTGTTTATATTCAAGTTCACAAATTTGATGAAACTATACAGGAAAAGTCTTGTGTATTTAGTGTGGCATCGAAGACCTCACCGTTTTGGATTGTATGGGATTCTGAAGTTTGGTTCGGGCTGTTACGAAGACACTGTGTTGGACTGTGAAATCGGCTCCCTGTCACTGAAGTGGTAAGATGGGCCCTGACAAATGCCAGGGACCTACAGAAGACCTAATTTCTTGGGAGTGGTCCACCCAAATAGGACCACTTACCATTGTCTACTAGAGTGTTGTTTTATGACATTTTCGTCCCCCAAGAACAGCTATTTGACAAGGCTTTCGTAGGAGTTGTGGGCATTTCCAGTAGTAGTTTTATCACCCTGGTGGCAG